>NW_026922343.1:0-196157 GCF_032062105.1 Saccostrea cuccullata | reverse complement strand
TAAAAGGGGCCGCCTTTCAGTTTTAACTGAAAGGTCTCGTTTCTTCCTGTGTTTACTTTGGCCATATTTTTGGAATAGTAGACACTAGGACATTTATTCTTCACATATATATTCCTTGTTAAAAGACCTTTCATTGGATACCAACAACCTTGAGTTTTTGACCTTGATTTGGAGATTTCTGTACTTATGAAAAACTTAAACCTTGGCCATAACTTTCAACAGAGAGGGTTGAGGCTTTCATACTTCAAATAAATAATCCTTGTGAAAAGACCATTTTTCAATTCGAAGAACATTGACCTTTTTACCTTGACCTTAGAGTTTGACCTACCTTTAAAAGCGAACCTTTACCATAACTTTCAAAGGGCAAGGGTTAGTGCTGTAATACTTTACGTATTCAATCTTTTGAAAAGACCTTTCATAGCAAGACTTTTGTTTCTATGAACTTGATTTGATCTTCTTTTAAAACTTTTTTTGGACATACCTTCTTAACGGTTAGGGTTAGGGCTTCTATATTTTAGGTATGTATTCTATGTGGCAAGATCTTTCATTCGATATCAATTACTTTGACATTTTGACCTAGACATTTGAAATTTTTGTACTTATGAAAAAAACATTAACCTTGGCCATTACTTTTGAACCCTATGGGCTAGTGATCTCATGCTTCACTTATGGAATAATCCTCGTGAGAAGACCCTTCATTGGATACCAAGAACTTTTGCCCTTTGACCTTGACCTTGGAGTTTGACCTTCTTTTAAAACGCAAACCTTGACCCTAACTTTTAAAGGTTTAGGGCTAGTATCTTTCATACTTTACAAGTTTAATCCTTGTGACAAGACTGTTCATTTGATAGAAGATTTTTTGACATTGACATTAAAGTTTGACCTACTTTTAAAAATTTTAACCTTGGCCATAACGACTGAACGGTTTGGTCTATGGCTTCTTTACTTTATATATGTATTTTTGTGGCAAGACCTTTCATTGGTTACCAATGGCCTTGACCTGGAAGATTTTCATACATATGAAAAACTTTAACCTTTGCCTACTTTCATATTTCACAATTGTATTTCTAGTGAGAATACCATACGTTTGGTACCAATATATCAGATTTGCATTTAAGAAAAGTTCAATCTTTGATATGTTGCCATACGGGGGCATCGGTGTTTCACAAACACATTTTGTTTTAATTTTAGTTGCTGAAAGGATCCCATACTCTTTCTTTGACCGCCAGACATTTGTATGAAAAATGGTGAAGAAAGATTTCTAATTCTTAGCTTACCTCGATGAAGTCAAGATGAGCTTATGCTATACCCCCGGCTTCGGCGTCCTAGGCTTAAGTTTTAGGGGCAAGTCCATTCCCAAGTAACTTTAAGCCCTACCTGAACAAAACTTGCATGTATGATGCATCTGAAAATGGAAACTACATGTACCAGACATGCTTCGGATGCTTGATCTGACCTAAATTTTCCAGATGAGTGATAAGGTTCAAGTTTTTGGAGCAGGTCCATTCCCAAGGATCTATAAGCCCTACTGGAAACAAACTTGCATAAATGATGCATGTAGGAATTGACACTACCAGACTTGCTTCGGATGCTGGATCTGACCTAACATGTACATTTACCAGATTAGTGACTAGGTTATTCCCAAGTAACTATAAGCCCTACCCGGACCAAACTTGCATGGATGATGCATCTAGGGATGGACACTACCAGACTTGCTTCGGATACTAGATCTGACCTATATTTTTCCCCAAACAAGAGACAAGGTTAAAGTAACAGATCAATCCCAATGAACTTGAAGTCCTAGATATCTGCAGTATTAACAAAGTTAGGAATATTTGTTTTCACTATACATGTTTTTCATGCTTGATGCTTAGAAACGTGTATATGCCATGTAAGTAGTAAAATAGAACTTGCAAGAGTATTGTTGTAGGGAGAAATACCAACTTTTAAGAAAATATGATGTGAGATTTGCATTAATAACACTGATATCATTCGTCGTGGTGAGCTTCGTAATCTTTGATTACTTATGTTTATATATAGATAACGAAGACATGTTTCTTCCAACCGATTTTCACTTTTCAACTTGAGAGCAAAACTATTTATTGTCTTCATGCTTTGTACCGAATGCGGTATGCATATTTCTAGGGCTATTCAATAATAATGTCCTATGACATATAACATAAAATAACATATGACATAAAGCTTGATTTTCTCTCATGACTGAATCTTTACTGAATTGATAAAAGTTGATGTGACAGTTGATTTGAGAAGTTGTAAAACAAGGGCTATTCAAGACACTGCTTTAGAAATGAATTGGTAAAACTAGAGTAAAATTAAACGCTTTATTAAAGCTGCTGTAAAACTTGTTAAGAATACCAAAGAAATATTCACTAAAATATGTAATATTTACAGCAAAAAAATGTATGTTTTATAGAAACCTGAGCAGGTGGATTTCAGTGAACAGAAATGATACAATGGGCATCAAAATTGGTACCGTCCTTGGCAACAAAGACTTACAACAATCAATGTACTGCTTGCCAAAATTCAACCAATTATCACTGATGATTTTTACTGACTTTTAAGACACATAGCAAAGTTGATAAGCATAATTTTTGGGGTAGTTTACAGAAGCATTTGAGGGTTTAAAAGCTTACTACTCAAAGGTCACCTTAAATTGATTGAAAACGACACGCACGCGTAAGAATATGTTTTTAAAAAATTGAATAAAAATTAGTGTGAACAACATTTGTCTGAATTTCATACAGATGAAACTAGAATCCATTGTTTTATACCCAGAAAACAAATTTTCAATAAGATTCACTCGATAAAAACAGCCAAGGCAGAGAAAAGCAAAGAATTTCAAAAACGACTTAGGGCATCTCTGTTTAGCGATGTAACATTGTGGGGCTCCTTAATCTGATTGTTGAACAAAAGACATCAGGATATAAATTGTTTTCTATTTTTTTTTTTAATTTTATTCAAATAAATGTACACAGAAACCCTTATAGGCTCTGCGGTCATCACCTGAAATAAAAAAAAAACAAACCTACCAACCTTTCCAACATATGTTATAATATTAAAAATCAGCCTTAAACAAACCCTTTAGTAAAATAGACCTAATGCGTTTAGGTCTTGAATAAACATTGAAATAGTGATTTCTTCATTAAGTGAGTATTTATATAAAATGTCAGGTTATAGCAAACAACTATTTGTATAGGAACAAAACGTCATGCTAATTTCTCAATACAATGCGTCAAGAATTTGTTCATAACATTCAAAGGTCATACACTGTAGTAAACAACTAATTGTATAGGAACATAAAGCTAATTTCTCAATACAGGTTATAATAATAATAATAATAATAATAATAATAATACTTTATTTAAAGAGGGTAACCCTCTATACATGGATAGTACAATTTTGTATACAACAGTACAATAATCAGAAAATTTACAAGTATATTACATACATGAATTACATTTGAAAAAAAGAAAGTATATACAATATATTATCAAAACATAGAACAAGTTACAAATTAGGAAATGTTGCGTCCATCGATGATAAATTTTTCCACATTTTTACGAAAGGATTGTACAGTTGGGGAAAAACGTACATGTAGAGGTAATTTGTTCCATAAATTAACGCCTGAATATTGAAAGGAATTTTTAAACAGATTTGTTCGATACTTTGGTAGACTAAGGTCATAATTGGATTCAGAACGTAAAACATAATTTTGGAGGAAATAAATTCAAACTAGTCTCTCAGATAATCAGGTGTCATACCATGAAGTGTTTTATAAAGCAGTATGTATTTGTGAAAATCTATTAATTCATATACAGTCAGCCAATCAAGTTTCACAAATAATGGTTGTGACGGAGCATCTGGTGCCGCATCTAATATAATTCTTGCTGCTCTTTTTGTAATTTAAAAACTCTTTCTATGCCAGCACCTGGAGCATTGCCCCATATAGTTAAGCAATAATTTAAAGATGGCAGAATGTATGCATTATAAAAAAGTTTCCGCGTGTGTAATGGGAGAAATTTTTAATTTTACGTAATGTAAATAGTTTATACGTCAAGGACTTGCACACAGAATCAATATGACTAATATATCGCAATGAATGATCAATATGTACTCCCAAGAGTTTTTCTGATTCAACATTTTTAAGAACTTTGTCTGATACACACAAATCTAATTTTGAAGTTGTTAATTTAGATTTTCTAAGTTGAGTCCCCATAAGCATACATTTTGTCTTCTCAATATTCAACACCATTTGATTTCTAGAACACCAGTCTTCAATCTCACACAAATCAACATTTAGGGCATTTTCAATAGAATGCACATTATTATAATATGTATGTAAAGTTGCATCATCAGCAAACAAATCAATATCTGTATTATTTACATGTAGAAGATCATTTATATATAGTAAAAATAAAAGTGGCCCTAAAATAGAACCTTGTAGCACACCTGCTGTGACGGGCATAAATTTAGAGGAATAAGTACCTAATTTTACACATTGTGTTCTGGAGCTCAAATAGGAATTAAACCATTTAATTGACATTTGGTTAAAGTGATACAACTTAAGTTTGTTTATCAGAATATCGTGATTGACTAAATCGAATGCTTTACTAAAGTCTAGAAAAGTTATCCCTACAAGATTTCCTTGATCCATAGCTTGCAACCAATTGTCTGTTAGTTTTGTTAATGCTGTTTGACAGGAATGAAACTCTCGAAAACCAGATTGTGATTTATATATAAGATCAAAGGTAGTAGTAAATTCCCGGAGTTGATTGGCTATGTGTTTTTCAAATAATTTGGACAATGTTGGAAGAATTGATATAGGTCTGTAGTTTCCTGGATCGGCATGGTCCCCGTTCTTAAAAATAGGGGTGATTTTTGCTATTTTTAAATGTGATGGAAATACACCATTAATGATGCTAGCATTTATAAGATGTGTAATGGATTTGCATATGACATTTGCTGAAAGTTTTAGTAGACGAGGCCCAATAAAATCAACACCTGCAGATTTATTTACATCTAGTGCATTTAACATATTAAATACTTCTGTCTCACTAATTTGGTGAATACTGAAAAAATTTTCATTCCCAAGTTTTGATTTTGTAAAGCTGTCTAATAATTTAGAATCAAAATTTTGCACTGATATATCTGACAATAATTTACTGGATACCTCTGTAAAGTGTTTATTTAAAATATCAACTATATCCTGTACATTTTCAAAATCAGAACCATTCTGAGTGATACGAGTTGGTGTAAAGTTACTGTAGTCTGGAGATGCCAACTGGTTTAAATAACCCCACATTTCTTTAGGATTTGAGCTTTCTTCAATAGCTGATTTGTAATAAGATGTTTTGGCTTGATCAATTAGCTGTGTGACTTTATTTCTCCAAAATCTGAAATTGTTTGAATCACCTCGTATATGGTATAAATCACGTAAACGCCTAGCCTCGTTAATTTCTGTTGTAAGCTATTTAGGTCGAATATCTGTCTTGACCCTTTTTGTTTTTAATTTTGCATGTTTGTTAAGAATGCCATTAAATAAATCATAAAAACTGTTCAATATTCCGTTTGGATCATCAAGTTGGAGAAGAGTGTTGAAATTTGCGTTTGCTAAATCTTTAAGAAAATTATTTTCATTAAACTTTTTAAAGTCTCGGAATTGAATTTCAATATGTTTGCCTTTTCGCTGCATGCAGCTTGCCTTGCGTGTAGAACATACGGGATAGTGGTCGGAGATAGCAATAGGGGAACACAGATTTCACATATGTTATCTGGTTTTGTCGTATAAAAATGATCAATTAAGGTACTTGAGGTACTGGTTATCCTGGTAGGTACAGTAATTATCTGTGAAAGTCCAAACTCCTTTAAAGCAGACGTCCAGTATTGTGGGGGGTCTTTCATTAAATCAATATTGAAATCACCTGATAGAATTATTTCAGTGTCGTCACAGCAGGAGGCACGGTTCACCTCCCTTGCCAGGTCCTCCGCCCAGCAGGAGGGGGCAGATGGTGAACGATAAGCAGAGCAATAAAATATAGGTTTTGAATTTTTTAGATTTATCTCTAGCCAGATTGTCTCAATATTACTGATCTCAAAATCAGTTCTACGTTTATATGTGATATCACTTGAAATATAAATAAGAATTCCACCACCTGCCCTTAATGTACGATCCTTTCTTTCAAAAACAAACCCATCAATAAACAGTTCTGAATTCCCTACTTGCTCACTCAAAACAGTTTCACACAATCCTAAAATATCTAAAGATTGCCGTGTTTGAAGCAACAGTTTAATTTCATCTATTTTAAGAATAATATGACAAATATTTAAATTTCCGAAACGTAAACCTTTCTTAATCAATTCAAATCCTGAATCTTTTTGTATTTGTGAAGTATGAATTTGGTTATTGGTCATAGGAGCTTGATTTTTTGTTTGTGAAACAGATTTGAATGAGTTAATCATAAGAGGAGTAATGTTAGCAGGTTGTATAATTGAGCTCTCATCATTGAGAGAAGTTTTCACTTTGTCCGAGAGAGTCTTATTCTTAATATATGGTTTTCTGGGCAATTCAGATTTAACAGAGGTATCATAAACTAAATTATTAGTTTGATTTAAACAAGAACATGGAAAATCGTTACATTCAGTACATACAGCGCCTAGAATAGAGTATCTATTTAAATTTAATGTAGATTTAGTATTGTCGTGAACGGCTATACATTCCTTGCCTAATACCTAATACACACAGAATTTGGTCTTGTGGCCTAGTTCTCCGCAGTTCCAACAGTCTAGTTTTCGACCATGCCTGCAGTGGCGTGAGGTATGTCCATGTTCAACACAGAAGTAACACGTTACGGACTGGCTAATGCTGGAATTTCCGTTGTCCCTTAATGCTCCCTTGCCACGTAAAATCGGAACTTCGTTGTTCATCTGTTTAAGTAGCGCTGACGTTCCCTTATCGGAAAGGTGTATCCCGTCTTTCCAATAATGCACGTTGTTGACCTCTTTGAAAACACTCTTATTAGAAATGAACAAACCTCCATACTCGTCACAAACATATCTTAGCGTGTTATTCACATACGAAACATCTACGTCCCGTCTCGGTAAAACTTCTGAAAAATAAACTTTGGTAGTTGGAGATCGATCCTTGATGTTTTTGATTATTTCTGCAGCGTCATGTTCTACGGCATCTATTTCTCTACGAGATGAGGCATCATTTCCTCCGGCGTGGACAATTATGTGAGAGTAATCTTCAACTGCGGTTTGATGTAATTTTGACTTGATTCCGGAAAGCTTGGCCCCTCTGTTGGTTCTCACATGGACACCTTGTTGTAGTCCCCTTGTTCTCACCCTTTTTAAGATAGAGCTGCCTATAATAAGTTTGGCCTCACCAGAAGTTTTCTTTTGTTTAAAGGATCTGTCATGTGTACTTGTAGGTGTGGAGTTGATACATGGTTCCGTGTTTGTACCCGAATCTGATGTATATTTTGTTTCCTTGTCAGGGGTTGTAAGATCACACTGTGTGTGTCGAGATGCTGAATTTTGTGGGAAAGAATTCAAACCCTGCACATCTGTTTCCTTGTTTTTCACCACCTTAAAAAGTGTCTGCGTGTTTTTGTCCAACAATGTGGGGTTGGTCTTGCATCTGAGTTTCTCTTTTAATTCCTGTATTTCTTGTGCTAACTCACGGACTGCCGATTGTAGGGCTTGTATTGTACCTGCACACTGTGTACAATTTAGAGCATTATCAGTACTGGCTGTCAATAGAGAATCATTTTTTACAGGCGTTGATGACATTTGTGGAATAGATTGTCCCAACATACTACTGATGCTGTTAGAGGTTTTGTTTTTTTATGTCATTAAGGAATTTGTCCAGCCACGAGTTTGCCGACGATCCTTGAATGTGCAGGACGCTGGTGCCAGAATAGAGTGTGACTGTCACAGTATTGCACTCAGACTTGAAAATCTGGCCATTCTTCCCTACTTCTTTAATTGCATTAAGTTCTTTTTCCAAATAGTTCAAAATAGTTGCATATTTGTCTTGTTGAAACGATACAGTTATGCTGTATTTGTTAAAAGTCACATTCAAAAAAACTTGGTATACTCACTCCATTAGGTGTGATAATTCCAGTTTCACTAAATGATTGAGAAAGTCCAGAAAAAGATGTAAACAAGCTCGAGTTAATTATAGCAAACAACTACTTGTATAGGGGTGTTATACTAATATATACAAAACCCAATACAATATGCACCATACATTTGTTAGTAATAATGTCAGGAGTTATAAATATCAAGCTCAAGTCATGACTTCTTTTGCCTAAGTATAAATACTAAACAATAACAGTGAGTTTAGATCAGTACTTGTGACTGGTTAAACTTGTCAAACGAATAAATAATTTGAGCAATCAAATGCTGCTATCGAATCCAATATTAGTTCGGGTTAGTAATTACGTCATGTAATGCCAATTTGTGTCTCTAACGGAACTTTTCTTATTTGGGACGCTGCAGACGTCTTAACTCGGAATGGTCCGTCTGATGGACCTATCCTTGTGTGAGACCGCAGGCTTCAGGCTGTAATTAAAAGAGACTTAAGAACTCGTATATAAAGCCTTAACACCCTTTATGAGGTCGAATGCATGACGATTTGGCGCCATATCAATTCAAATAGCTGGATAGTCTGGTTCCATTTCCCTGTTTTGCCTTGTATAAACCGCGTCTCCTGCCTTTGCAAGGATGCGTCAAGGGACCAGGCTAAATATGGCTGGAAAACTTTGGAAGTAGTTAACTATTATACTCCAATGTGTTCCGGATGTACATGTACTTTATTGCTTTTACAGATAAGTACAGTACAGTAGTATGAAAAGCTGAGTTAAATTGTAAGTTTTTACCCTAATTATCAGTGAATGGATTTATAATTTTTCTAAATTATCGAAGGTACATGTAAGGACATTCAGTACTATATAATTGCATTTATTTCCTATCTGTCTTGTAACACGAGCTTTGATTGGTTACAAAGTCTGGTGTAAATATCCGTGCACCCGACTTGAGACGGATGTAAATAAAACGTGACGTCACAATGCATACATTCTCTATAATAAAAACCGAATAACATGATGACACGATGCATTATTGTAGTTATATTATCGATAGATTGACACACTCTGATGTTTACAAAGAAATTTTATGGGTATGTAGGAAATAAATTCGTTATCAAGGTATTCGGCCTCAGGGTATATGTAATAAAAACCGGGGTAAATCCCCCTACACCCTTGATTGAACCTGGATAAGTCAATAATATTGTAGACCAATTCATGATGTGTTTACATTACGTATCCGTCAAAATGTGGAGGAATTTGCATTATCCACGGATAGATGTTTTATCAAAAGCACTTCCAGTTGTGACATGATCCCTCGCTTCAAGATTTTATTTGAAACTTTTATTTGTGAAAATTATTGCCCTAATAAAATGAATAGTAAAGAACGAAAATATCGTTAAAAGCCAGAAAAAGATTCGTATATGTCAAAAAAGTGTCTTATTTCATCTTAATTCATCAAGGAACCTGTATTGGCTACTTGAATACAGATGTTTACCCCCCACCCTTTTAAATCGTTTTCAAAAAAAGTAATAATAGCAGTTAAGTTATTGTTATAAGATTCCTATAACATCTTCAATAACTCTTTCTTATACGAGAGTTGATCCAAAAGTAATGTCACAACTTTGATAAAATTGCTATAAATCGACGTCAAGCAACAAAATGATACATGATGGAAGTTTTATTTATTTCAAATCTGATCTGAAAAATTCAAAGGAATATGATGTATACTTTTCAAAATATCGGATTTTGAACAATGCCCGTATTTGGTAGTCGCCGCACCTAAATATATCGTCATATGACGGATACGTACCGTCATACTTTTAAGCTTTTCCCTTTCGTTTCATTAAAAAAATTTGGGATTCGCAAACACTTTCACCAATTCCACTTTCTTTATGAATTCCTGTTACCATTATACGCTCACTCTTTTCATAATTTAGCCCTCTGTCAAAATTTTTTGAACAGTAGCATAAGACAAACTCAAAAATTCACATGCCACTCTATGCCTTTCTCTTTTTTGACAACACCAGACACGATTAAACGTTTCCGTCCGTTTTCCTATCTCTCCTACTTCTTGTCTTCTTCTAATCAATCAGTGACCAATCACCCGCCCAAAATTGCTGAAACCATCTATAAAGATGTCCCTTATTTACATTCTTTATTCTGTTAGTCTGATTGATTAACGAAAATATCGCTAGTGATGATTCCCATACTTTAACGAAAAAATGCATTACAACTCGTCGACATTTTTTCCCCATTTCGTCAACAGAGTAAAACAACAATGTTTATGATCGTATAAAAATGCCGTCATTTAATATTCAATTAAAGACTATAAAAATGACGAGAATTGTGTCTTTAAAAAATTAAGAGATTATGTGCTTTTTAAGAATCTTTTTGTGTGTTTGTCTTTTTCATTCTAAGAAAAAAATACACTTTAAAACGTGACGTTCCGTTGAGACGCGGCGACACCCCCTATGCCCTATGTTTTAAACATCCATGAAATAAATTCAAATGAACATTATTATATTAAAATTTCAATATAATTTACATTTATATTTGTACATCTTTTGGTATATTGAATTAGATAATATGACGCCAAATATGAAAGATATGGACACTGTGACATTACTTTTGGATCAACCCTCGTATTATACTACTTATGCATACCTATTATGTAGGTGTAACTTACCATGGATCAACAATGAATCTACAAGCAGTCACCTAGCCTTCCCTATAACACGTTTTGTGCTGCCATCTTAGAAGGTACATTTTCACTATCCCATGGTCCTTACAAATTTCAGTCAGAAGTTCGTTTTATGTAAACTCCAGCAATTGTCATATAATGTTTACAAAGACGATAGCAAAAATTCTTAAATTTGAAACTGATCCACTCTCTTTCGAGGCATGTCTACATCAACGGTGCTACGTCATCAAGTTATACGTCATCAATTTAAATAAGCAATCATTCATGTAGTTTTTCAGGGGGGAAGTCTCAAAGTTTTGTTTAAGCGAAAGTCGTATGAGATAAATAGAACATCTATAATTGTGTGATTTGATATTGACTTTATCCAACTCGTTGAAATTGTGTATATTCGCTCGGCATGCCTCGCGAATATATACACCATTTCAACTCGTTGGATAAAGCCAATATCAAAACATACAATATAGATATCCTCTATATATCACCAGAATCATCTTGTTTTCTAATTCATCACAATAAATTCGAAGAATGCAGAATTCGTAACTGACATCTAAATGCCTTTTCTTAAATGTTAGTGGTCTAGTTGTTCAAATTCTTTTTCGGGGAGGCAGTTCAATTTCTTCAGAAGTCTAGAAAGCAATTTTTTGCAAAAGAATCGAAAGGTTTCTAAGAGGGTGAAACTAAAATCAGGACTCGAATCCACTGCATTAAATTTCTTCATAATGGCGTCCAAACCCACACACCATGAAGAGTAAAGGGGTTTGGGGGATAAAAAGATAGTGAAAGAAATGTTTTCTCATATCAACAATATTTGCCTGAACTTTCACCATTTGGTTTGTTTCATTTTCTGAACATGAAAAAAAACACCTTTCAGAAGGAAAAAACAAGTAAAAACAAGTCCATGAAATCATAGGATCTACCATAATAAATGTTGCGGACATGTTTTTTAATCAAAATTGATTATTTAAATAGGAAAACCATTAAGGCTTCTTTTAAATCATAACAAAGATTTTTTTTGGTCTCTTCTAGAGCACCGAGGACATTATTTATTGAACAGCCATTGTACGCAATAGAATATTTGAAAGGATTTATCCATGCCTGTATTTATTTAGTTTCTGATTGTTATTGATCCATGTTTGAACAAAAAACTGCAAGATAGTGAATTCCTATTCTACACTAAACTGATCATCCGCCAGGTTGAAAGAACTAATTGCCTTGTAAGGCTTTAGTTTATTATTTGTCATATATTTATATATGAGATGGATATTAATAAGATGACACTTCGGATGTCATCATGAGTGATAAACAGATTCTGCAGTCTTGTGGTGGTCTGAATTTTGATCCTTTAAAAGGGGAGGTATTTTTCCAAGGGCTTTCTTATACGCAGTAAATTGTTGCGTAACGAACGTTTTTTGATGTTGAACATCTGACTGAGGGAACATGACACAAAACTTATATATGTCACAGGGTCAATCGTTTGAGAGAAAATGCTGGATTCGGTATTATGGATAATAAAAAGAAAGCTAGAAACAGAAAACATTTTCACAACTCACACATTAACAAGAGACAAAAACAGCTCATTAAACAATGTTACATATTACACAACATGAAAATTCATGTCGCTGTCATTAGGATGTTTTACGTATCAAAACTAATTTAAGTATTTACATCAATAAAATTTAATCTAACCAGGTATCCAGTATCATAAAATAATGAATATTATAGTTATCAAGACATCGTATAACCCGATGACTTAAAAATTTCGTAAATGGTTAGACCTCATACACCGCGAAGATAAAAGCTAATGGATATTTATTTGGCGGGAAAAGCGCTTATGTAGTGCACGAAGTTAGTACATGTATATGCATATTGATTATCAGATAGAGGTCTGTCATTGGTCCACTGGTCGAACTCGTATACCTGGTCTATTGGTGAGCTAAAAATAGAAACATCACGTGACAAAACAAAACATTCACACATTGCACTCTTCACACAAACAGTGCTATGTTTGATTAGCAATGCGCGCTAATCAAAGGTTGATTCTCTATAAGTCCATTTTCCGGCCTACGATAAAATCACTTTAAAATGTAATTTTATATAACTATAATCATTCTAGTTCATGATTTTGATGTTTGATTTTCAACATCGATCATCTAAGTCACGTGAGTTAGAGATAAAAAATGACCATCAGTTAAAGAAAAATTAAGGGTAGGTCTATTCAAATCAAGTTTCCACGTAAGTTCTGAATGTTAATGATCAAAAATTATTTATTTATGTCGGAAATACATGAGATCTTAGTAATAAATTGGAGGATGTTTTAAATTTAAGGTTCAAGATATCTTTTATGACAAGAATTCCGATACAACCACATTTTGCATATTTTGAACGTAAATCTACAAAATTCACGCCGTATGATGCTGAAAAAAGTTTGATTAGCATTTTATTAAAAGTATTATATCATGTATAATTATATTGTAATTTTATATCGTTTCTATAGATAGATGTGTTACTTATTTTACGCATCAAATACCATGTTATTAATAAGGTTTCTAGGATTCTATTGAAATATAAAAGTTATGAATCTAATGTTGAGAGCACTGAATGGATTTTGATTGTGATTAAATAAAACTAAAGTAGTAATTAAGAAAAGAAATTCAACAATTGCAAAAAAAAAAATTATAAAGAATTAACTGCATAAAACATCAATGCAAGCACATATTGACTACCCATATGCATGTAAATAGTCAATACGTATAATTCAAAGTGGTTGCATTAAAATATACATCTCTAAGTGAAATGAAATAGCGTCGTAAAATGGCTTTGCTTTTATTTAATTACTCGTGTTGGACGATATATTTCATTAAAAATACCATCTAAAATTTATGTATTTACATGTATAAAAGTTGAGAAACCCCCCCCCCCCTCCCCACCCTGTTTCTAACAGCATAACATAAAAATGGAGTAGAATTTTCACAGCTCCTTAAACTATGCATATCAGAAGTTTTCGCATATAGTAGTATACGGACTTAAGAGTTCTACAACATCCAAGGTACAAAATGGACCCTAAGGGTTTGATGCTCCTTTCGCACTCTTGAAACCTGTAGGTTAAATTCAGTCTCTTTCCCAGTGCAGCGTCAAAAACTTGTTTAACACGGATAGTGACAGTTTCCTATCTAAGTATTTAACATTTAAAGTAAATGTCATCGGTCTTTTGGATATTATCTTTTTTAAAAAGGTTCCGTCCTGCGTTAGGCGTTGGTTAGTAATGCAACTATGCAAAAACATTTAAGTGGATGATCTCTTTATCTGGTTGAAAATCCTTAAATAGTGTAAAGCAACATTCAATTAACAATCACATGTTACATTTAGGAATCCCTCTCCTTCTTACCAGTCTATTTTCTAAGACAGGATTACTGTTCTCGTAACTTATATCGTGACGTTGCTATCAAAGAAGTGTGATGAATAGATTTAGTGGTCTCAATTAAGGCCCAGTTCACAAAGTATATAACACGTGTTACTCGTACGGAAGTGTCCATATAAAATATTATGTATGTACCCATAGGAAAAAAGTCTATAACACAAATAGGAAATGCATTTTACCGCTTCAACAAAGATGGCTTTTATCATTTCTAGAACATGCACAGTACTCATAATGAAATACAAAGAATATATGCAATACTCATAACGGAATTCAAAAAAGTAGCATAAATAGATAAACTAAACTATCATTTTAATATAAAAGTTAACTCATATTCACACCTTATAGCCTATAAAAAGTTTTTACATGTATATCTTAATTTTTATCTGACATCTCAAAGAAACGTCTCCACTTGTAATTTCATGACAACCAGTCTTCTCAGCCCTTTGATTTTTAGATTTTTTAAGTAAAAAGTTCACATTTATTTTTAGTAAATATGCATGGCTGATATAAATCAACAGAAAATTGTACTCTAACCAAAAGTCTATAGAAAGAAATATTCTACATAAGCTGATATCCTTCATTGTGAGTAGTTAGCTTTTTCTGCATACATGTATATCATAAAAATGAAGCAAAAAAGTTTTTATTTAGATGTCATAACCACCTTGAACCAAGTTCATAATTTGGTAGTCACTTTTTATGTTTATAAGAAATTTACATGCAAATTTTTATGTTGGTTAAAGGTGGTTATGACATGCGTAGGAGTTATCTAACACAGCCACCCTCTTGAGTTTTCCCATTACTCTTATGCTAATACGGATCGATAGTACCTTACTTTGTGACCCTATATCATTAAAAATATTAGTGTATCATTACCCAACCAAAATATTAATCATTGAATTGGAATATAAGCCTAGTGATTCCTGCTATTTTTAAGGGGAAAAATACTATCTGAAAATTTGAAGTCTTGTAGGCCGCAAAACGGCCATATAGAGAATTATCCTTTGAACTATTAACAAAGTATCTTATGAAATATCAACTATGACACACCGATCGCCATTTAACAGTTTACTGAAGGTCAACCATGGAAACTTATTTATCTAGGAACATTGAAATGATAAAGTCTTTTCGAGTTCATCCGTATTCGTTGTTTGAGCACGACCTGTTTTAAACTTAGCGACATCGTCTGGCAAGGGTTAATTCTTAATATAACTTATCTTCTTAGCTGAGGATTTTATTGAACCTGTAACAATTTTACCAAGATCAGAAAATCCTGAATCGTCAAAAGATGTTCTACCTTTATCATCTTCTGACGTCTTAATAACTTCATTTTAATCTGATTTATTATCTGTTTTTTTCTTCATTTTGTGAGTCCAAGGTGGCCTCTGGGGTATCATCTAAGTCAATACAAGGTTTTAACTTTTTAGGGACAGGCTCCTTCCTTTCATAGGATTTGCAATCAGTAGGTAAAACTGGGAAACAAAGTTCAAAATAATTTTGTGGCCAATTGATTGGATTTCTATTTTCAGTGTTACTACATGATGTAGATAGGGGAACTTTGACATACTTATTTCTTGATGAAGATAACTCCTGTTTACAGCAACATTTTGTATTGTTGGGTAGATGCTATATATTGGATGATTCAGGGCATTTGCCGCTGCGGAAAAATGAATTAAAGAAAAATATTCCCCTTTTGAACTTAAAGTTTCATTCTGAATCGACTTGAGAAAATTCCCCGGTACAAGTGTTCTGTCCGATACTGCGTCTCAACAACATATTGTGCACTTGGAAGATGAGAACACATCTTGCCGTAGGTTGCCTGTGACGCATATTTTCTCGAATTTCTTAAATGTTCTAATACGGTCTTGATACGATGTTCGATATGTCTCTCTTGGTAACCAAAAATGGCTTTTAAGAGGGATCTGTAGAAGCAAATACCATCCCCGTACACTTTCAAAGGACAAATATTTTCTGGGCCATCTGCAGAGTAAATCGCCTCGGCAATTTCTTTTTGGGCAATATATGGGACATCATTTTACTCAGATCATAGGTACAGTCTTTCTTCAAACTTGTATATCTCAAAGATACATCGAACTGCAAGGTTTGTTAGCCTTTTTCTGCTGCTTTCAGCAAAACAGCTTGCAAAAGATCAAAATCCCTTTCACCCATGATATCCTTTTATCAATACTTGACTAAACTGCCAGCAAGCGTTAAACATAGAAGGATATGATAATCTGGTCTTTTTATTAAAGAATTATTCTATAAATATTTACTTGGAATCGATTTTGAGAGACATTCTGTCATATTAGGTTTGAAGCAGAGCTATTCTAAAGCCGTTGACTTAGTTAATGACGATGCTTTAGCATTATGACAAGATTGTGACGTCAATGACTCGTTATAGGACTTTAAACAAATCGTTCCTGTTTAAATTCGTTTCGAAACTCGAATAGCATTTGTAACTTGATTCTAACCACGTAATAATCATGACATTTGATAAGATTGCAATACATATAAAAAAAATTCATTCAGAAATATGCATAACGTAATAACAGTCGAGTCATTTTTCTTATAAATTGTTATATTGTATTTTTTTCTTTGCAAATTCCAGGAGGGGGGGATCCCCCGACCCCCTTCTCTAGATCCGAGCATGAGTTATTGTACCTTGCTTGCAAGATACCTTAAGTCTAAATTGTTGATTTTTTTTTATCAAATCATGGGAATTCTGATGGTTAATAGCAGTTTTAGCCTTACAAGTTTCTATAAAGATTTTCAAGACAATAAACGTACTGTGTCTAAATATTTTCCATTCAAATGATATTTTTCGATTATCAAAGCTAAAATAAAATTTACATTTTTCGAATATGCGAGCGATAATTACGTTCTCTATATTGGTTTTTATTTGGATTGACACACAACTGCAAACACGATAAATCTGTAAATTAATATATGCTTTTTAAAATACAAGAAATAGTATTTTTTTAATAAAAAGGAGATTATTAATTTAATCTTTACAAAGAGCAGAATGATATCAAGGGAATCAGAATGATGTCACTTTTTTTCCAGGATAATACTTCCTGGCGCTGTATCACCTCCTCTCAGTAATTGTCCGCGACATGTTTCAATGGGGTTTCCATCCACAGAGAAAAAACCCTGGCCAGAGTGCATGCCTCGCCTTAGTTGAGGATGCAATCACCTGCTCAGAGGTTGGCATCTCCTCGGGTAAGTCGACTGTTTGTCCATGACGAGGACAAGGCACCGTCCCCTGACTCCTCACCGTGGGTTTGTGTTCCACGGAAGGCATCTGGATCGAACAAAAGGCCCATTTCTGATCCAGCACGTAACCCAGGAAGTGGGACCAGTAGGATTTCAAAAGATGAGGGATATTTGACAAATATTAAAACGGAAACTGAACGAATACCAAAGGGATATTTGAACGAATACAATAGAGAATCTGAAAGAAAAACAGATTTAAAAGAGAATATTAAGAAAAATGCAATTTCAGAGAATGAGGGTGAAGAGAATTTGAACGACGGAAATTATCAGTGTTGACAGAGATCATGGGAGAGAGCTTACCATGACATGTATTACTCAATTCAGGGTTCATTTTATCAAGTTCACTCTACACCTAAAATTAATGTTTGGACACAATGTGTTGCTAATTGTTATGCAGGGTTATCTTATCACAAACTTAAAAATACTAGGAGCTGGACAACAATGGATATGAATAAGATTTTCATGACAGGTGATGAATGTATTCAGATCTCCAAAGGAGCTCGTCAATCAGTGATGTATATGATTGTTGTGGAATTACCACAACTCTATGATTTATTTAATCGGTCATACCAATTCCATGCAAATGAGTCAATTGCAAATGGTGTTATGCCAAATGGTTGCTTAAACTGTACAGGGTTTTATACACTACCACTAGACAAGTTATATCACTCCAGTTCAGAGTGTGCTTACAGACACTAATGGCTGTTTTGTATGCTTTGATGGAAAAACTATGCTATTGGATCTATAGATAGTGGGGGTTTTTTTGTTTTTTTTTTTTTTTTGCTTTTTTTTCCAATTCTAGATCTTCTCATTGAATGTTATGTATGACCGGAACGAGTACAAGGATTTTATTTCAAAATATAAATGAAGTGCATCTCTATTTTCAAAGTCTTGCTCTTTCATTTTCATTAAGACGTTAAGAAAGTGTTGAATGTACTTTGAGCAGTGTAACCTGAGAAATGAATTTCATTCGAATATCTGTATACGCACTTTGCTATAGGAGGAAATGGAAACAAGAAAATTGCCTAAAAGTTCAGAGTTATTGGTGGATTGATTAATTATTTATTGTTTAACGTCCCTTTCAAGAATTTGACACACATATAGAGACGCCACCACTTGCCGTCGGAGAGCTGCAAATTTTGTCCAGTACTCGGAACTCAGGGACATTGAGTAGGGAGGGATCCCTTCCGTTCCAGCACCTACAGCGACACGGGACATCGATTTATAGGTCTCATCCGAAGAATTGGTCTCCACATCAGACACAAAGTGATTCGAACCCCGAGACGTAAGGATTGACTACTTACTTTGCGACTCTAGAGAAGACGCTCTAACCACTTCGACACGCGGGCAACTGAGTTATTGGTGGAAACTACTGTTGAATCTAATGATGATGATGTGATCTTTGTTGGTAATGAACAATTACAGTACTGATATATCCCTCTGACCTATGATATGAAGAAAACATTTGTCAGGAGTTGATGTAGCGTTATAGAAGTAATAAAACAAACCCTAGGGTTGAAAAAAAATTTAAAGGGGAGGAAAGTGCTTTTTAGAGCTACCTTGTATTTTATTCAGTCTTACAGACTTAAGGAGGATTCCCACAAAATAATGCGCAAAGTTGTCTATAAACAATGTGGGAAACAAAGCATTATTTAAACCATTCATAAAAGATGGTATATAATTTGTTGACTTTTCTTTTTCATTTTCCTTCCATTTCCCTTCTCGAACCCGTTTGCCCGTTTAAATGCCCATTGAAATGTATTGTAGCGTAACCGTAGCGACAAGGACACGAATTTGTTTTGAGGTATCTTTTGGGGATTTTTATCTATCAAATCCGAATAAAATTGTAGAATTCAATAATGCTTCTTTCAATACAATAAACTACAATGAATGATCTCCGTTTTTGGTTACATTTGTTCGTAATATATTGGTATTTCTCTATTAAAAAAACTTATCTGCTGAACACTAATTAAGGTTTGCAGTTTTCTTGTAAAATTATATGCGTTAAAAGTTGGCATGACACTTATTTGTACTGTAAAAAGCACGGTATACAGATTCATTTAAACATTATACCATTTAAACCTCTTTTCAAAACAGGCTATCTTTAGAATAAACCTATTGCTCTTTGGTACACTACGGTTGTGCACATTACGCTTTAAAACATGCATTAAAGGTCATCATCTAGTTCAGTGGGGAATACCCGAGGTTTTTCCTTTTCAATGAAAATAACATTGGCACCGACCCAAAATACTTGATAGACACCTGGTCCAGTTAAATTCTGTTGTATGTATTAACAATGTGGACAAAACATGCTAAATCTTTTTAACTATGTCCTGGATGTTATTTACATGAATTATACTCTTAGAATCTGTAAGTATTCTTATAGTTTAAATAGAGAATCTGAAATTTACAGTCTAATACCTGGCACAACTTTAAACCCGGGAAAAAAATCGATCATAGACCGCCATTTTAAAATTTTGTATTCTTATATAATTTAATTTCACTTGTATCAAGCAATTTCATTGGCTAAATCATTCAGAGGAACATACAATATTTTGTATAAGATAACTTGCCTACGTCACAATGAGTTACGTCAAAAACATATTACTCTGCTTAACGTTACTTTTAAAATAATGCTCACTTTGAAGCCTTTTTTCGAAGGAAATATTGTCTCATTGTCTACATTGAAATTAAATTATAAGGAATGAAGCTAATTTCAACTTATGTTATCCGATATAACAAAACTTGGGGCAGTTTACGCTTTCTTATAAACCGCGTCGCGGTTTATAAGGCGTAAACTGAGTATAGGTCTAAATTTGAAGCCCTTCACCGGCATCGGTGACGTCTCCATATGAGTGAAAAATTCTCAAGAGGGACGTTAAACAATATACAATCAATCAATCAATCTAACATAAGAGACCTATTACATTTAAAGGTACTTGGACACAGATTTGAAGTTAATATTTTTTCATTTTTTCTGTATAATATCACGAATTATATATTTTAATAGCATTTAACACAAAAATTCATTAAAAATCTTATTTCATTTAAAAGTTATTAAAACTTAAAATTTTTTGGCGGGTTTGATTGACATATCCTTGCACTTTCACAAATTTTAACTTCATTCTTTATCCTTAGGAAAAGTCGCAATTTTGATATGTGTTAATGAGAAATATTAAACTTATATCAAGAAAAAATAATCTTATTCAGAGTAGAAATGTTAGAAAGCAAAACACCTTCACAAGTTTCGTCATTCCGATCAAAGAGATGCGTACAAAGTTTAGCAAATCGAGCACACTCGTGTTATGTACACAGTTTTTGTAAACAGGGCTCGAGTTCTGTTATTGTTTGTATTTAGAATTCACCGGGTACGTTCAATCGTCACTGTCTGCTTACCATAACTGAACGGACTGACAATATATTGTGTGTTTGTTTTGCTTTCGAACGTGTCTACTCTGAATTTTCTGGGTTATAGTATTATTATTTTTCATTTATACAAAACGAGATTGCCACTTTTCCTAAGGATTAAGAATAAAATTAAATTTGTGAGATATGTCAATCAAACCCGCCGAAAAAATTGAAATTTCAATATCTTTTAAACGAAATAAAATTTTTCATTAATTTTTCTGTGAAATGCTATTAAAATATATAAGTCGTAATATTATAGAGAAAATAATAACTTCAAATCTGTGTCCAAGTACCTTTAAATGAAAGAAGACGAGACGATCAACTTAGCTTATACTCAATTTAACTGATAGCCCTGCATCCAATCTATACTGATGTTGGTCAGATGACCAAATGATCATTCAAATGATCCGGGTCAAATGACAGATGCAGAGAGTAATATTTCGTTGCTTCAATATTTATTTGTTGAAGCATGGCATTGCTTTTGTACAAATTTCTATCAAATATAATTATATCAACATAGTTTCATGTATTGCTTGTAAAATATTTAAGATTCTCTTCATTTACAGTATGGTGGAGTAATCACACACAAAAATTCAAAATAGGGCATAACGTTAGTTTATTCTTTGTAATACTTCCTATTTACAATGTGATCATATTTGAATCTTACTAAAAAAAAATATATCGATACTAAATGATAATAATGTCCAAAACATTTTGAAAATTTCTTTACAATAAAAAAATATAATTCTGCTGAGTATATAAGACATAAATTATCGATAACATCGATCAAATATTGAATTTTCATTTTAGGGTGTATTTAAACTGTAAAATACCAAAGAATGGCTTCTGGACCAGACCCTGGTGACCGTTCCAGGTTTGCCAAACTAGGTATGGCAATAAACGAAGAACTAACCCAGGCCTGTAGAGATGTCTTAGAAATGGAGGTACCTCCTGGTCTTGTCTACAACAAAGTGAAAGCATCATCAATTTATACGAAAATACGCCCCGAGCAAGAACTTCATCATATAGGCGCCAAAACAGATGGTTATAAAGAATTTGATATAACATTGTTATATACACTGATAAGAAATATATGTACAACAATTCCACTTCCAACGAAGGGTTGGGGTGGAAACACATTGCCGTCAGTCGGAGAAACAACGATCGGCGACGATATTGAGAGGATCAGGATGATAAGAAACAACATGTCTGGACACATCAGCTCGGCTTCTATCCCACAGACAGAATTTGATGACACGTGGTCTCTCATAGCTGATATCTGCCAAAGATTGCAAACGTACACAAAGAAAGACTACATATCTGGATTTAGTAATATCCAAAGTCAGGCCTTAGAAGAGGAATACGAATCAACAGTCACAGAAAAACTTAAAGAAGATTATAAGAATAATCAATGTGTAATGGAGAAGTTATCTTCTTTAGAAGAGGATTTACTCGAATTGAAAACAAAATCCGAAAACAAAGGTGATTAAATAGTTTTATCAATAAAGATGAATTAAAGTTGATAGTGTTATTAAAAATATTTATTATATACGATACAAGGCGGGGATTAGTATTTCATGTGAACGTAAATTTGATAAATACATTTCTAATTATCAGCATTTCGAAAATGTTTTCTGAAAATTTCTTTTTAAATTAAACAAATGTGGCGAAGGCAGAATATACCCATTATTGCACTTTTTTATTTAAAAAGTACATATCTGTTACAGAGAACCCACTGGTAAAAGAAATTCTTGAAGACTGGAGAAAAGAAGACATCACCTTCATTCCTACAAGAGCAAGTGAAGCGGTTGAGGAAAAGCTTAAAAGTCATAACCTAATCACGGTGGTTGGAAATTCTGGTTCCGGAAAATCTGCAATAATTCAACATATTGCACTCATTCTGAAAGAGCGGGAATGGAAAGTTAGACCGGTGGATACGGTGAAAGACATAAAACAGATCTGTTCAACCGAAGTCTCAGATCGTATATTATTTGTTTACAATGATCCTTTGGGTAAGGAATCTGTAGATGAAATTTTATATCATTCATGGAAAAGTTTAGAGAAAACACTAGATATTTGCTTGAAGAAAAATAAACTATTGATATCATGTAGAAGATGCGTATTTTATGACAAGAGAATCAAGGGTATATTATTGGACGAATCCACTGTGGTAGAAATTGACAACGAAACAAATGGACTGACTGTTAAAGAGAAAAAAGCGATTTTTGATCGGTATTCACGGCGTCTAGGTTTATCCGAAGAAGTTGTTTCTGAAATAATTAAAACAGAAGCTTACTTCCCATTGCTTTGTAAGCTTTTTTCAAGGGAGACAAACTACAAAGAAAAGGGGGTTGATTTCTTTAAACATCCATACAGATTTATTAAAAAGGAAATTGAAGTTTGGAAGAAATCAGACAAGAAAAGATTTTGCTCTCTTATCTTGTTAGTAGCATTTAAAAACAAGTTGAAAATCGAAAGTATTGATAAAAAAAATATGAAATTTAAGGAAATTTTAGGAATTTGTGAGCTACACGAAAACACACATATTTCAGTCATTCGTAGTACTCTACATGAACTGAGAGGTTCCTATGTCAAACGTGTCGGAAATGTTTTCCTATTCCTTCACGACTTTATAATGGAGATAACGACTCTGGTGTTTGGTGTTGATTGTCCACAAGAGACAATACAGTACGCAGATAGTGGGTTTCTGAGACGTCGGATGAAGATAGATGACGATATAGAAGAAGAAGATCGTGATCCCTTCACTGTTTACCTTCCTGAAGAGTACATCGGTGATCTTGTGGACAGATTTATCATTGACATGCAAACAGAACACCTTGTAGATGTATTACTCAATCCATGTTTAAGGGAAAAAAGTGTTATCAAGTCTTTTATAGAAAAGTTGGACTCGCTTGAAAAGCTTCTTGTAAAAATTAACTTTGAAAAAGACAGATCGGAATTTAGAAAATCATTTGGGATGACTTTTTTCTCAAGACTTTATTTCCTTTATTTGCAGGATGAAATATGTCCATTGGTCGGACTTATCATATTTTGTCATAATGAAATTTCTTCATTTTTCTTAAAACGTATCCCTGAAACAAGGTTGATGAAATATCCTTTATTCTCTGCTCTTTGTGCAAATGGCGATTTAAACCAAATGGAGTTTCTCAGTGATGAATGTAAACGAGCAGGATTGATGGAATTATGGGGAAAATTCTTACCAATTCATATTGCTTCAATTTTCCATAATTTTTTAATAATTGAGGAATTAGTAAGACTCGGTGCTAACATAAACAAATTGACCACTCACGACTGGAATGCATTACAATTAGCTGCTCTCAATAAAGAAACACACTTTAAGGAAGCTGGAATAAAAAAGGACAAAAGTGATGGAGAAAGACGTAATGCAACCATTAATTGCTTATTGAAAAATGGTGCCGACATACATTCATGTGATGATGATGTATTCAGTCCTCTTATTATATCTTGTCAAAATGGACATGATAGCACGGTACAGATGTTACTGAACAACGGTGCAGACATCAACTCATGTAACATGGATGGTTTCAGTCCTCTTTTAATGGCTTGTCATGGAGGACATGATAGCACGGTACAACTGTTACTGATCAATGGTGCTGACGTTCATTTATGTCATAACAATGGTCTAAGTCCTCTTTATATAGCTTGTCAAAATGGACATGATAGCATGGTTCAACTCTTACTCAAAAACGGTGCCGATATTCATTCATGTAATAATGATGGAAGCAATCCTCTTTTGATAGCTTGTAATGAAGGTCATGATAGCACAGTACAACTGCTGCTGACCAACGGTGCCAACATCAATTTATGTACAAACAGGGGATCCAGTCCTCTTCTTATAGCTTGTCAAAATGGACATGATAACACGGTACAACTCTTACTGAGCAACGGTGCCGATATTCATCTATGTGATAATAATGGAGCCAGTCCTCTTTCTATAGCTTGTGCAAATAAACATGATTGCACGATTCAATTTTTACTGAACAACGGTGCTGACATGAATTTATGTGATAATGATGGATTCAGTCCTCTTTTTATAGCTTGTCAAAATGGACATGATAGCACGGTACAATTGTTACTGAACAATGGAGCCAATGTTAATTTATGTGAGAAGAATGGAGCTAGTCCTCTTTTAATAGCTTGTCAAAATGGACATGAAAGCATTGTACAACTGTTACTGAACAGCAGTGCCAACATCAATTTATGTGATAATGATGGAGAAACTCCTCTTTTTGTAGCCTGTCAAAATGGATATAATAACACAGTACAGATGTTATTGAACAATGGTGCCGACATCAATTTATGTGAGAAGAATGGAGTCAGTCCTCTTCATATAGCTTGTCATAAAGGACATGATAGCATGGTACAACTGTTACTGAACAACGGTGCCGACATCAATTTATGTGAGAAGAATGGAGTCAGTCCTCTTCATATAGCTTGTCATAAAGGACATGATAGCATGGTACAACTGTTACTGAACAACGGTGCCGACATCAATTTATGTAAAAAGAATGGAGCCAGTCCTCTTCATGTAGCTTGTTACAAAGGAAATTATACCACAGTTCAACTGCTACTGAACAACGGTGCCGACATGCATTTATCTGATAAGAATGAAGTCAGTACACTTTTTAAAGCTCGTCAGAATGAACATGGTAACACGGTGCAACTGTTCATGAACAACAGTACGGACATCAATTCATGTAACAAGGATGGGGCCACTCCTCTTTTTGTAGCTTGTCAAAAAGGACATGAAAGAATGGTACAGCTCTTACTGAACAACAGTGCCCACATCAATTTATGTAAAAACAATGGAGCCAGTCCTCTTTTTATAGCTTGTCAAAATGGACATGATAGCACAGTAAAACTGTTACTGAACAACGGTGTCGACATCAATTTATGTAGAAACGATGGAACCAGTCCTCTTTTTATAGCTTGTAAAAATGGACATGATAGCATGGTACAATTGTTACTAAACAACGGTGCCGACATCAATTTATGTCATAATAATGGATTTAGTCCTCTTTGCAAGGCTTGTCACAATGGTCATGATAGCACGGTACAGCTATTACTGAAAAACGGTGCCGACATCAATTTATGTAACAAAAATGGAGTCAGCCCTCTTTATGTAGCTTGTTATAATGGACATGATAGCACAGTGCAATTGTTACTGAACAAAGGTGCTGATATCAATTTATGTAACAAGAATGGAACCAGTCCTCTTTTCATTGCTTGTCAAAATGGACATGATAGCACAGTGCAATTTTTGCTGAACAACGGTGCCGATATCAATTTATGTACAAACGATGGAGCCAGTCCTCTTTTTATAGCTTGTGAAAATGGACATGATAGCACGGTGCAATTGTTACTGAACAATGGTGCCGACATCAATTTATGTACCAAAGATGGATACAGTCCTCTTTTTATAGCTTGTCAAAAGGGACATGAAAGCTCAGTACAGTTGTTATTGAACAACTTTATGCAACTGATGTGCATGTAATAGAAATATGACGTTACCTTTTCCCTCCAAGCACTTTAAAGCGCAGTTCAATTTTTTTCTAAAATTTAGCCTAAATAATATTATGAACTAATATTTTAATAAGAAGATATCTTGTATTATTTTATGAGATTTTAGCAAGTATAAAATAGAAAGAAATTGGCATCTAATTAAGGATTAAATATACTTTTAAAAATGCGTGATTATGGGGAAAGGGTATATGCGTGATTTTGCGTTAAAAATAGGTAATGGTATGCAAATATTTTTTTAGACATGACATCACTTGCACTCAAGTGATTAAAAAGATTGACTCTAGAATATTGAAACCTGAATTTTATGTACCTTTATTTATTTTATATGATTGATTGATTGTATATTGTTTAACGTCCCTCTCAAGAATAGAGGGACGTATGCCGGTGCAGGGCTTCAAATTTTGACCTTTACTGCACTCAGGGTCATTGAGCAGTGAGGGATCTTTATCGTGCCAACGCCTGCCGCTGACACGGGGCTTCGGTTTTTAAGGTCTCATCCGAAGGACCCGCAAATTGTACTTCAAGAACCGAGCGAATGGCGAAGGAACAGTTGCTACCCATTTTAACGACTAGGTTAATCGCAGCCGAGATACGAACTCACGACCTCCCGATCACGGAGCGTTCGCTCTACCGACTGCGCTACCGTGAACGGTGATTTCTTTTGACAAAAATACCAGTGAGAGTAATAATAACTTGTACTGCCTTTGATACCTATGAAGTTTCACAGCGATGTGAGTATTTTTGTGGTTATATGTATTAAAAATCCTTTTTCATATCTTAGTGGCAGATGATAGTTTTTTTTATAATCAAACCGTTTGACTTACAGTTTAATTAATATTTATCTGCTTCTAAAACGCGCATTGGAAAATTTTGAATTTTTTCTACATTTAAAAATAGCATGACATAGTCTCTGAGGAATTTGAAGCGTTGAGGAATAAAACATGTACAATTTACACAATGAGCCCTATATGATGACAGAGGGAGAATTTCAAAATTTCAATGCAGCATTGTTAAGGCTTGAAAAAGGGGGCGGGGCCTTATTTATACGGAAAAGTTTACTTTGACGTCATACAAAAAAATTCATATAAAATAATTAAGAGCTAATATCGGCCTTTCAATGCTGAAACCATTGTTTAGAAAGGATGACTAATAGATCCATAAAATAAAAAAATTGTGTGGCATTCTACCTTAAATGAAAAGAACTTAAGCATATTGGAATATAACCGCGCATTACTTCAATTTCATTTTTCAGGGCTTTATACAGGACTCGTTAAGTTACACCTTGTGGAGTGCACTGAATCTTGTTTTGCAAGTATATTCCAACTGAGGCATTTCCCGTTTAGTTGTGTATTTTAGTTGTCAACAGGAGCCTAGAATTAACTATTTTAAGGACATGTTTCCGACGTACGCGGACTACTTCGGTTGTCAGAGCAGCCTGGTTGAGATCTGAGTTCTACAACCAGCCACAACGTAATTCCACATGAATGAGCCCCTGCGTTAAACAATGGCATATATGTACAATAACATACATCTCTTGGGTAAGAGTCACCCTCACATTCACATATACATCCATCATGAGTACTGTCTCAAAACACCAATACAATCATCATACTTGTTCACTCTGTTCATGATGTCTTTTATTAACTGAGTGTTACCATATCAGGGGAAAGTCCATGACATTAGATTCAAAGCACTTCATTTTGCATTTAGTTTTGCTCATATCTTTACATAAATTTTAAAATTTACAAAAAAATGTCATCTAAGTGGGAATGGGACTCAGGTAGAATACAATTATGAAATATTAGTACATTTACGAGGGCTGTTCAATAAATAATGTCCTCGGTGCTCAGAAAGAAGCAAAAGACGCTTTTCAATGTTTTAGTCTTCATGATTTTGCTAATTAATCTTTTCTAAGTAAAATACATGTCCATAACATTTTTTATCCAATTTCTGGTTGTTGTTAGAACTCATTTTTGGGTATGACCTTTAGTATACTGGAAAATGGCAGCTCCAATGATTTCCCGGACTTGTTTCGTCCCTCTGAAAGGTGTTTTTTTTCAAGTTTGAAAATAGAAACAAGTCAAAAGGTAAAAAATTTGGCGAATATTGTTCATGTGAAAAAACATTAACTTTCTGTTTATCCCGAAAACCCCTTTACTCTTCAGAGTATGCGGATTTGGACGCTGTTTTGAAGAAATTCAATGTAGTGGATTCCTGATTCTGGGTCCTTCCTCTAATAAACTTTTTGATTTTTTTGCAAAAAAACTGCTTTCTAGACTCCTCCAGAAATTAAACTTTCTCTCCGAATACCAATTTGAACAACAATACCACTAATTCTTAAGAAATTTACATATAAATCTGTCTCTTTGCTCTTGAATTTCTCTGCTCTTGTCAGACATTCGCTGTTTTTATCAAGTAGATCTTATGGTAAAGTTTGTTTTGAGGGTTTTAATCAATAGATTCATGTTCCAATATCTATTTATAAATAAAACAAACGTGGATAACTAAAATTACTGATATTTTGAAATAATTGTTAAGAATTTCGTATACGCTGTCCTTTTCACTCATTTTTCAAAATACAGGGGGACCTTTGAGTACCAAGCTTTTTTGCCGTCAAGCGTTTCTTAAAAACAGTGTAAACTGTTCCCGATATGATGTCTATTGAATTTGCTATGTGTCTTAAGGTCAATCATACATCATCAAATATCATTTGTTGAAATTTGGCAACCAGTACATAAGTTGTTATATTTTTGTTGGCAAGGAGGGTACCCATTTTTGATGCCCATTATATAATTTTTGATCATTGAAATTTACTTGCTCTTTTGTCTATAAAACAGGCATTGGTCGCTGTAAATGTCACATATTTCAGTGAATAATTCTTTGGGATTTTTAACAATTTTAACGACAGCTATAATGAAGCTTTTATTTTCACTCTAGTTTACTGATTCTTTACCATTCATTTATAATGCAGTGTCTCGAAAAACCCTTGTTTCCCAGCTTCTCACGATGAAACTATGTGATGAAAAGTGGTCACATAAACTGTTATAAATTCATGAAAGATTCAATAATGAGAGAAAGTCAAGTTTAATGTCAAATGATATCTGTAATGTATGTTACATAGTTCAGGACATTATTTATTGAACAGCCCTCGTAACTGTCGCTGATACGCTTAAAACTAAACAAGAAAAAAGTTAATTCAAGCACTAATAAGCTGTTTCTTTTATATATTAATTTCATATATAATTCATTTGTTTTCATTTATTTTACTGTCTTTTACATATATATATATATTTTTCAGGTATTTACTTATTTATCTTTTTATTTTCTTCTTATATCCATTACTTTATTTATTTTATTTTACCGAGGTTGGTTCCTGATATTTAAAGTAAAACTTTTTGTCCAGTATATTTTTAATTTCTATCAACAAAGCTTAATGGATAACCAAGTTAAAAAAAATGGGGGGTTAATTACATGCTTCTTCTGGCACTACAGTACACTAAATTGGACATTTCTGCACGGAATTTTGAGTCTTTATCAAAAACTACTTCTTCAACGTTTTACCTCCGATATTTTTATCCAAATAATGCATGGAACAAAATAAAGTTTAAGGAGACACTTTAAATAGTTACTGCGAAAAAGTTTCAAATCGCTTTGCATAATAAATGATTTGACATTCCTGCACTCTCAAATTGTGATTTTTCTGGCATTGAAAATTTCATAAGGAAGAAAATTATATTTGAGTTCTAATTTTTTGCCGAATTTGAGCAGATAGGTCAAGTTATATTTAGAATGAAAATCAAAATTGGGGGTATATATTGTGATTTTTAAATATTTATATAGTAAAAATGTGTCTATTTTGTGCAAAAATTAGATTAGTTTTTTCCTGGACATTAAGAATGTACATGTTTTTACAATATTTGCCATAATTCCTTAAAAATAATCATAAGAAATATTTTAATAGATATTTCAGAACCAGGATAACAGATTTCACGGCAAAAACAGCCTTGTGTGCAACCAGCATGGAAAAATAGGAATCTGAAATTAACAGTACTGTTTATACACCTGCAGTACAAGAGGGAAATATTGATCATTTTCTTCTAGTAAAATGTCACCGTTCACGGTAGCTCAGTCGGTAGAGCGCTCGCTCCGTGATCGGGAGGTCGTGAGTTCGTATCTCGGCCGCGACTGACCTAGTCGTTAAAATTGGTAGCAACTGTTCCTTCGCCATGCGCTCGGCACTTTGAAGTGAAAGTTGCGGGTCCTTCGGATGAGACCTTAAAAACCGAGGCCCCGTGTCAGCGGCAGGCGTTGGCACGATAAAGATCCCTCACTGCTCAATGGCCCTGAGTGCCGAGTAAAGGTCAAAAATTTGAAGCCCTTCACCGGCATACGGTGACGTCTCCATATGAGTGAAAAATTCTCGAGAGGGACGTTAAACAATATACAATCAATCAATCAATCTAGTAAAATGTCCGCCAATATAGTTCTTAGCTTAATTCTACTTAAATGGAATTAAATCGCGTTTTTTTTTTCATTGAAAAATTCCAATTTGCATTGTAGAATACAGATTTAATTTTAAAACTTAAAAATAATGCAAAATTTTAGAAAAAAAAAGTCTGCTCATGAGTTAAGGGTCGCACCTCCTTGAATAAATGATATAAGATATACCATAATTTTATCCTAGACTTTTGTGAATAATTTTCCTTAATATATTTTTTTTATTGGAATAGAAGTATATTACAATATAGTAGTTTATATTTTTTTTTAGAAATTTATATTAAGCTTTTTAAGACAAAATACGTACAGTGTGCTGTGTATGTGTACCTACCGTTCAAAAGATATCTTTTGATTATCAAAGCCAAAATGAAAGTTAAAGTTTTCAAATATGGCAAGCAACTACAACACCCATAAAGCCTTCAATTCTTATATGCATTTAAAAATATAAGAAATCTTATTTTATATTTTTTTAATAAAAAAGGGAATAATCTATTAATTTTTTAAGCTAATCTTTAAAAATAAAAGAATGAAATTAAAGGATTCAGAATGATGTCAAATATTTTCAAGGATAATATTAATAATTTCCATCGCTCTCTAAGCTCCTCCTGGTTATCTTCCGTGACTTGGTTCAATTACGTTTAAATCTAAAGAGGACAACCCCCTACCAGGATGCATGCCTCACCTCGTGTGAAAATGTATTCACCTGCTCAGAGGTTGCCATATCCTCGGGGAAGTCGTCTGTTTGTCCATGACGAGGACAAGGCACCGTCCCCTGACCCCCCACTATTGGTCAGTGTTCCATCGAAGACACCTGGATCAGAAATAGGGCATAAGCCTGGTCCAGCAGGTCAGACACAACTGGATACCTCCAGGGAGGAGGAGTCCATTAGTACTGTAGAAGTTCTTTTTTCCCTGTGGTATTAATTTACGCCATGTACGCGGTCACACATTTTCCGCGGAAATGTCTCCAAGTAAACTTAATATCAATGTAACGCATATAGTGACAGTATAGGAAATCCGCGTTATTTTCAACTTGTGTATTAGCAGAAATTAAGATTCCTCGGAATCAAGACCCCTTGGGAAAAAATACATCTACAATATTTCAAAAGATGAGAGATTTTTTCACGAATAGTAAAATGGAAACTAAAAAAATATCAAAAGGAAATTTGCAATACAATATCGAATCTTAAAGAAAAAAGAGATCTAAAATAGAATGAGAACTATGAGAAACATACAATTCAGAGAATGCTGATGAAGAGAATTCGACAAAGAAAATGATCAGATCTAGAGTTAGCAGAAATAATGGATGGGAGGTATTTTTGATATATATTTCTCAGAACAGGCTTCAATTTATTAGGCTCTCCCTATATTTGAAGAGAATGCTGGGACACAATGTGTCGCTAATTATTCAGCAGGATTAGCTTATCATAAACTTAGAAATGCTTAGAGCTGGACAACAAAGACTTTGGATAGAATTTTGATAATAGGTTACGAATTGTATACATATCTGCAATGGAGCTAGTCAACAAATGAGTCAGTTAAAAGTGCTATTATGGCAAATGATTGTCTTAAACTATGCAGAGATTAAGACAGTGCAGTAAGGCAGACAGATGACTTCAGGTTGCACTAACAGACACCAATGAATGTTTTGTATGCTTAAGTGGAAATACTATGCTAATAGGATCTACAAATATTGCCCTTTTTCTGCTGGTGATTCTCTTGAGCGATTGATCGAATGTTATGTGTGACTGGAAAGAGTACAAAGATTTTATTTCAAAATCTAAATAAAGTGTATGTGTATCTTCAAAATCTTGCTCTTTCAATGGGACATTCAGAGGGTGTTTAATGTAATATGAGTTGCGTATCCTCCAAAATTAAATTTTATTGCAAATGTCGGTACTTTGTTTGAGATGGAGGAGGGATAAAGTAGATTGCCTAAAAGTTAAGAGCTATTGGTGTAAACTACTGTGATAGGAATGATGATTTGATCTTTGTCGGTAATGAACAATTAAAGTCTAGTTATATTGCATGACTAATTATATGAAAAACACATTTGTTGGAAGTTGAACATTTCCTTCATTTACGGATAAAATGTTGTTAAGATCAAGTGTTATAGAACTAATATCACAGAATCTACGGTTTAGAAAGAAATTTTAGGGAATGGAAACTGCTTCTGAGAGCTGTTTCTTTCAGTCTTACAAACTCAGAGGATTTCCACAATATATTGCGCAAAGTTGTTTGTGAACATACAATGGGAAAGAAACGATTATTTAGCCTATCCTAAAAGACTGGATGCTATAGAATCCGTTGAATGCTTCCCCCTTTATCTCCCTTCCCGAACTCATTTGATCAATTAAATGTCCATTTATATAATAGTGTTGTGCTTTAAATGCAGCACAGTGTGTGCCTAAACAGTATTCATGTTTTGACAAATTGCGCACGAGCCAGAGACTACTGTTTAGGCATAATACATGCAAAATACAACACATTTGTTATTATCATACTGACTATTTTCTCCATTTCCAATGTTTCGTCACCTTTTAATCCTATATTCATGTTAGTTCACCCCTATTATGATGTCACTTTGTGCAACATATACGTCATAATCTTTATTCTTTAATTTCAAATGATCCATAACTAAAATATAATGAACCGATAATATTAAAGAATTTTATTAGTATAAAAAGGGAAAATTGCAAGAAACTATTGTAGAATAAGTACCATTTATCGGAAGTTTATATATTTTTTAATACTATTGTGTAGATAACGGCGTCTGTGGCGTAATCTGTAGCGCCTCGGACTGGCAATCACGGTGTCGTTAATTCGATCCCTGGTGTAGGCACTGTCGAATTTTCTCCAGAAATAGAAGCCGTGCACTCTTTCGGCACAGAATGCTCATGTTTTATAAATCCTTAGAACACTAAACTAAAATATTTGGGTTTTGATTGTATGGAGACAAATTGGCAGGAAGCATCAAAATGAAATTATTGTAGCGTCACGGTATTTATTACGACACAAATTGGCTTTGAAGTATCTTGTGGGGATTTTATCTATAAAAATCCCAATAAAAATATAGAACACAACTTTGAAGACTATGCATTACAATGACTGATACCCGTTTTTTGGTTACGTTTGCTCGTAAGATTTCTGTATACATCCGCCAAACACGAACTGGGGTATGCCGTTTTCTTGTAAAATTATATGCGTTAAAATTTGGCATTCCATTTTTATGTACTGTTACATCATGATATAAAAATGGATAGAAAAATTATACCATGTAAACTTCTTTTCAAAGAAGACGTTATCTTTAGAATAAACTTAATGTTATTCAGTACACTACGCTTGTGCACATTACGCATTAAAACATGTATAAAAGGTAATTTTCTCGTTCAATTGGGGATTACCCTATTTTTCCCTTTAGATAAAAACTTAGTCAATGACCCAAGATAACTGATAAACGACTGATCTAGTTATTTCCTGTTACATTTAATTTTATTAACAATGTGGACAAAACATATACAATCTTTGTAACCATGTATTGGATGTTTTTACATGAATTATACTCCTAAAATCTGTGAGTATTTTGTTAGTTTAAATATATAATCAGTGGTAAAGATAATCTAAAATGTACAGCGTAATACCTGGCACAGCTTCAAACTGGTGAAAAAATATTGATAATAGACCGCCGTTTTAAAGTTATACATTATCTTAAATATATTTAAAATGAAGCTTAAAAGAAAGTATCAATATAGTCTACTGTTTCTTTTTGAATCAATCAAAACATGAGAGACAAGTATTTGATACTTTTGAAAAAATTAAAATATTAAAAATGTTTTTGCAGTTTGATAAAGTGTGGTTTTTCTAATAATTATGGTAGTAACCAAATACTCTTAAGGTAGAACATAGGTCAGAGAAGTCTTTGTCACAAGATTTTTAAACTTTTCATAAATTGCTTATCAATCGGCCAAAGGCACATGACATGTTTCCTTGTTATTAAATGTAGTGCAGCCTGTGAAACATGGAATGATAATTACATATTGCGACTTCATAATTTCAGTCATTTTAGGGGTACTTGTCATGCAAAGAAGACAAAAAATCTCAAAATTACATCTTTAAACATCGTTGTTCTTATTGTTTATTAATTGAACAGTATCAAACAACATTTCCCGAGAATAAATTGTTTTAATTTAATTAACATAAAAGATAGGTCAACATTTTAAAAACTATAAGAAATGAACTCTATTTATTTTAAGTCAATTTTCCACCCTACATTTGTAAATATTTATGAGAAGTCTTTGTCACAATGTTTTTAATCTTTAATATAAGAAAGAACATACCCAAATGCTTACAAAAAGCGATTAAAATATATACATTTCCCCTCTAACTAATGAGAGATAGGTTATATAGCGATGGTTAGATTCTTAACCTTTTTGCACTTACACGGATTTTATTATTAAATGACTGTTTGGGGTTATTTTCAGATTCAATATGTTATTTTACTTTTAATTTAAAATATTATATTTAATAGAAAATTGTAATAAAACTCCAAGAATATGAATAAGTAACAAATTATTATGAAAAGAAATGCACATCATTTCATGATAGATATCACAAAATGGACACACGATCTACAACACGTACATCTTTGACTTACACACATTTTATCAAAGTATAACACTGGTTAGCAACTGAGGATTTTTTAGGATCTTTGCATTCCTTCAAAATAGTTACATACCATTTACATTCTTACAGTAAGTTGTTTACATTGTAATTTTATTACACAAGATATGATTTGTCAACATATTTAAGGTCAATATCTATTAAATGAAAGGTCCCTACAGGTTTCTTTAATTCAAGAAATATATTGTCAATTAGCATTATAAGCAAAAAAAAAAAAACATAAATTGAATTGAGGTTATTTGGGCATGATTTTAAATTGAATTCTGTGAATTTCAAAATGCAGTTTTTTTTTACCATTTCTGCTGAAGGTGTAAAGTACGGGCAGAAGTGACATTGAATTAATTATGACGTCATAAAGGATCTAGCACAGGCTAGACACATTCACTAGTTATGATGTCATACGACGTAGGTTCTACGTTAAACTATCATTGTTTGTTTGAAACCAAAGTTCAGGGATTTCGACGATCGTCCTTTCCCACAAATTAATATCCCCATAACGAATGCTTTTGTTAATAACACACACATGTACTTTAAAGGAATTTTCTGTATACACAACCACTTATGAAATTACGTTCTAAAGGACCAATCAATTTTCACTTGCGCAAACAAAGATCCCCGTAAAATAGTCCCCTTTCTGGCATCTCAATAAACGTTGCTATATTCGATAATCTTGTGATGTATATTCAAAATCTGGTGATGTATGTTCGAAATATTGTGATGTATATTCAAAATCTTGTGATGCATGTTGGACATTTTATGATGTGTATTCAAAATTTTGTGATGTCTATGTTCAATATCTTGTGATGTATATTCGAAATCTTGAAATGCGTGTTCTACAATCTAGTAAGAAAGTAAGGACAATTTTCATTGGTTAGAAATAACGAAAGTAGCTGGAGTCGTTATGCACACATCTTCGCAAGTATGAAATTGGCGAATTCAACCTTAAGTCCAAATTATAACTAATACTATAGTAATACAGTATTGTGAAAATGTATTGTTTTGGTACAGCATCCCGACGCACTACGTCATAACGATTAACGTGAAAAGTCAAACAGTGGCAGCATCAAAATGGCTATCTGCTGGAAAATAATGTTTTATCCTTTTTCAGGTACTCATATTTATATTATAGGAATTAATTGTAAATTGATACGATTTGTTTAAATCATAAACTCCTTTAAGTTTAATATTATCATCATTATGAGATTGACACAGACTTCTCTAAAAGTTAGATTTTGACCTTATTAAACACAATGCTTTATAATTATTTATTTCCAATATAGCTTAAAAGAAACACAAGCCTTGATTGATTACAGAGTCGGGAGTCAATTTTCGTCACGTTGACAACATGCAGACAGACAGCTAAACAAACAGACAGATAAGACAAAAACAATATATCCCCAGGATCTTTCGCTCCAGGGTTATAAATATAAAGCTAGTCCAAATGCAAACAATATATGTCAAATTCGGCATCCAAAGCTGGTTTATAAATCCGCATCATTATATACACCATCCATAAGTTAATTTGGTATAAATATGGCTCAATTTACACTTCTGGAAAATTTAGGTCAGATCCAGCATCGAAGCACGTCTTGTAGTGAACATCCTTAGATACATCATTCATGCAAGTTGGGTCCAGATATAGCTTATAATTGCTTGGTAAAAGACCTGCCCCTAAAACTTTAACCTGTTAACTTATTTGGAAAATGTAGGTCAGATAAGCAGACAAAACAAGTCTGATAGTGTACATATCCCTAAATGCATCATCAATGCACTATGGTCCAGGTAGGGCTACTTATTGTTACTCTGTAATGGACCTGCTTAATATCAATAAGTTTTTAAAATACATTTCATAAAAGAAAATACAAACGCTCAGGTAAAAATATATTACATGTATTATTTAGTATCAGATGAAATAATTATTAATAAATTTTTCATGGTACATAGATAAGCAATGTACCTAAAGCTGAACAAGATTTGTAAAAGGAATGTGGCTGCCATTTCTGTTTGGAGAATCACTACACCTGCAGATCCCTAAGGGCAAGACTTGGTCACTGTTCAATGTAATCAGTCGACGCTGGTGTAGACGGACATATGCTTTAAAACACTCGGTATCAACAACAATAAGTTAGTAAGTAATATTTTGTCTAATGCAGGAAAGTAAGATAATAAAGAAACTTTTAAGTACAGGTCTCTGTAAGAATCAGACAATATGTGTATAAAAGTGAATCATGAGGGTTCTCAGAATTCGATGATTTTACACTTATAGGTTTCTCTTACCCTATGAACCACGTATGTAAAATGAAAATTATTTTGGGTCCTGGTTACTATGGAAACATGGCCAAAGAAATTTTCCCTAGCAACCGGTCAATTTTCCATGTTTATGGACAAATATATCACTAAACTTAGAGGCTTGAAATTGAATGTGAATATTACCAGAGGGGTTCTTAAATAATGTTATCATAAAGATAAACATTTCAAGTGATAAAACCATGTAATACATACACTTTTTATTTTAAGATATTTCTTTTACGGGCAATGGAAGATATGCATGTTTTGCATTTTTTGCTGATTCAGCATTTTCGTTAATTTGGGCAATTTTCAAGGCCATATATCTCAAACTTCTTGCACAATACAAGAGTATGGTATATTTTACATAAAGGCAGAGGAATATCCTTTTTGGAATTTAAATTCAAAAACGTGTGTTTTTTAATATTTACAATCGGTTGCCTAGCAACAAAAATGGATATTTTGATTAAGAGAAAGAGACAAATTGTCAAATATGCGAGTTATTTATGGAATTAAATCTTATCTGTGGATACCAAAATCAATTTTTGAAGTAAAAACATATTTCTGAGACTTCTTCATGAATCCAGGAATATTTTGCAAATACTAATCGCCATAGTAACAGAAAATTCCCCATAGCAACAAAGAAAATAAATCCACTTTTGACATGCACTCATATATGTTTGTAAAGATTATTCAGTGTTTTACACACCACAGTGATTTAAGAGCATCAGTACATTTTTTTGTACTTTATTAGTCCCCAACCCATGAAACTGGAGGGGTCTATAGGTTTCCTCTGAGTCTGTGCGTCGGTCTAGCTGTCCCTATGTCTGTCTGTAAGTCTGTTGTACTTGGGTTTCCACACTTATTTTCTAAACGCTTGCAGATATTGAGCTAAATTTCGGCATGTGAGTGGTGAGTCACAGATCAAGTTTGAATGTCGTTACGCTTCATTGATTTTTGATTGATTTATGGCGTTTTAATTTTTTTCATAATGGTTTAAGGTCGGGTTCGTGCTGCGCTAAATTCCTAAGGTCAACATGGTAAACATGAACTAGGGTGAAGCCAAAAAAAGATGTTTTAAAAAATGAGTTGAATTTCGGTCTTTATGTGTTTTATTTTTTTTTTTAGATTAAAGGCATGCATAACCTCAAAATTTCAACATCAAACACTTTTACCTTGGTCATAACTTTTGCATATTATAAAATGACATTCTAGAGAAAAGGGGTAAACTGGTAGGGGGCATGCATTGCTTTAGTCCGAAAAATCTGACGTTTTCCTGGCATGTAAAATATCAAAATCGTAAAAAAGCCAGGAAAACGTCAGATTTTTCGAACTAGCATTGCTTATACAATTTAATCGCAGAATATTTTTAACGTTTACCCATGGCAACAACAATGAGCATGTAGCAATCATGAAAAGTTATTAAGCGCCATATGGCATTTTTTAACATGTTTAGAGTGTTATAGTTATCATTTGTACCTATAAACAAACAAGTGGCAAGGTTCCAGGCCATAAAAGTCAGACGAGTTTTCTTTCGATCTCAATCTCACAGTTACATGTAAAGGGGTTGAAATAAATGTACATCAAAATATTAGAGAAAAGAGCCTTGAAACATTTTCCAGGGACGAAACCAAAGCAAGCCTTCGACTGTAAAATAATATAAAGACATTGTTTGGTCATAATTAATATAGATTTTCACATTTCAAAATTTTCAAACTTTATTCTTCCAAAAAGAGCAGTGCTAGGGAATTAAGCAGAAAAAAAATATGCATCAATTAAAATTTGAAACAAAAGGCCCAAGGACCACATCTCTCACCTGAGCACCGTAGCAGGGATCAAAGCAAAACTCAGTTCAGCCTTGGAAAGATTAAAGTATTTGTGGTCCCGACCTACCCCTAAAAGGGAGGGGGTACGGTGTCTTATTTCTAAAGTGATACATGTATCCAATGTAACTTAAGTTCTTCCAGATAAGTACTATTTAAGGTGAGTCAAATAACAATTAGTTTCTTGATTAAAGCTGAACACTTCTCGTAAAAAGGCATAGTCCGCAATATTTCCTATTCTTCAACGCTCTCCCTACAACCCATATATAAGGAGCAGATCGCTTATCAGTTCAATGTATTTTACTGTAGAGATCCGACAAGTGTAGACGTACATCTTACAAAGTTACATAGCCGTGCTACTCGGTCGCGATGAAATTATCAAAGTTAACGTACTTTTTCCAAAATAGGACAAAAGTATCATGAAAACAAGATGTGTTTGTGAAACACTATGCGCCCGGCGACAACAAAGTTCGGAAAAAGCTATTTTTAGCATTAAGGTCACAGTCAAGGTCACAAGGTCATTGACCTTGGTGTCATTTGAAAGAACCTGATTAGTGGAGTATGCATACCAAATATGAAGTCTCTATCTTTTATGGTTCAAAAGTAATGGCGAAGGTTAAAGTTTGCAGAGAAAAAACATTTTTTAGCATATAGGCCACAGTTAAGGTCACAAGGTCATTGACCTTGGTGTCATTTGAAAGAGCTTAATTAGTGGAGTATGTATACTAAATATGAAGTCTCTATCTTTCATGGTTCAAAAGTTATGGTGAAGGTTAAAGTTCGAGACAAACAAACAAACAAACAAACAGACAGACAGACAGACAGGACAAAAACATCGATCCGGGCGCATAAATATAGGTCGATACATCATTAACAAACAGAAAATGTACATAAAAAAAGGAATAAACGCAAAAAATCTAAGACCACGCAAGGAGTACTACATGTTGGCCACGGGTTTTGAGTGTGCAATCGGGTGTCACAAAATCGAACTGTTTATATACTAGTACCCTTCTGACAGTGCCTATTTATGAGAACATGTAAATAGTACCCAAGAAAGCAAATTCCAAAAGCGGCAAGATATTACTTTAAACCACTGGTACTTTGTTTCCGTGGTTACACGGAAAAGAAGAAAATAATCAAATTTTCTTATGTTGCTGGTGTTGTGGTGTTGCAAGGCCCTAGGGATGTATAAATGTCACAAATGCGGATCCAGTGCCGGTGTGCCGGTCACATCCCCCCCCTCCCGTTTTCTCCACCATCCTAAAATCAAGGAGAAAACATCTTTCATTTGTGGATCCCCATTAGTCCCATGCCCTAAACCCAATGGGGACTTCAGTGCAGCCTTGGAACCCCTGCCTTCTACTGCCCCCACCCCCAAAACAAAATTCCTTGATCGACTTTCTTGAATTTTCCTGTTTTTTTTTTCTCTCAAGATAGGAGCACTAGCCCAATTTCAGTAAAGTAAACAGATAGCTAATGAAACATGCAAATTTATGCTGAAGTCAGAAAATCTAGTCGGTACTGGTATTCTAAATAGTGCATGAAGTAGAAATCAGATTTTGCAAATATAAAATAAAACATTTTTTCTTATTAAATTCAAACATTTGGAAATGAAATGAATGTATTCTTTGAAAATTAAGGTACATTGATGGCATTAGGAATTCTATATATTTTATCTCAGTTTAGTTCAGTTTATTGAAGTTAAAGAGACATATATCTCACAATACTAGTACCCTTCTGACAGTGCCTATTTATGAGAACATGTAAATAGTACCCAAGAAAGCAAATTCCAAAAGCGGCAAGATATTACTTTAAACCACTGGTACTTTGTTTCCGTGGTTACACGGAAAAGAAGAAAATAATCAAATTTTCTTATGTTGCTGGTGTTGTGGTGTTGCAAGGCCCTAGGGATGTATAAATGTTACAAATGCGGATCCAGTGCCGGTGTGCCGGTCACATCCCCCCCCCCCTCCCGTTTGAAGATTTTGTACATGTACACTAATGTATATAAAATTTATATCTCCACTATCCTAAATTCAAGGAAAAAACATCTTTCATTTGTGGATCCCCATTAGTCCCATGCCCTAAACCCAATGGGGACTTCAGTGCAGCCTTGGAACCCCTGCCTTCTACTGCCCCCACCCCCAAAACAAAATTCCTTGATCGACTTTCTTGAATTTTCCTGTTTTTTTTTCTCTCAAGATAGGAGCACTAGCCCAATTTCAGTAAAGTAAACAGATAGCTAATGAAACATGCAAATTTATGCTGAAGTCAGAAAATCTAGTCGGTACTGGTATTCTAAATAGTGCATGAAGTAGAAATCAGATTTTGCAAATATAAAATAAAACATTTTTTCTTATTAAATTCAAACATTTGGAAATGAAATGAATGTATTCTTTGAAAATTAAGGTACATTGATGGCATTAGGAATTCTATATATTTTATCTCAGTTTAGTTCAGTTTATTGAAGTTAAAGAGACATATATCTCACAATTATACATTTTTAATAACAAATATAATGTTGAGCTTACCCTGCAACATGTACAGTACATATTATATTTTCTATAATGTATAAACAAGTGAAAGGCACTATTCTTGATGCACTCACCAGCTGCACAAATTTTCCTAGATTACATAATTCTTTTTTATTCTGTGTAATAACATGACTACGGTACGTAACTGTACTAATTTGAGGGCACTTGGTCTTCGGGAGTATAGTACATATGTACACTGTGTTACAGTTTCTATCGAACATGTACAATTTTGCAAAGCCTAGCCAATGAAATTCATTTTTAATATTTACAATGCAGTCATCGTTATTTTCTGTCCTTTTTTGGAGACATGCTTGAAGAATACAATTATCACTACTTAAAAAAAACAATATTTAAGGATTTTCTTTTCCCTGACCAGTTCAAGAGGAAATTCACCTAATATATAATATTTTACCATAATGTTATATGTATTCTGAAAAGGGTAAATAGTGCGGGGTGCAGATATAATTATGTTTTCTTGTACAATTTTTAGTGTATTGATATATACGGGTATACCTATTGAATACATCAAAACATCCCTCCTTTTAAGTAACACTATATATCATTGTAAGTTACAAAAACAGTTTGATTAATCTTTTGAAATTAATGTTTTTCAAGTTAAAAAAAAATACCACACAAAATTAAAGAGAATTTGTACACTTCGATTGATTGATTGTGTATATTGTTAAACGTCTCTCTCTCTCTCGAGAATTTTTCACTCACATGGAGACGCCACCACTTGCCGGTGAAGACCTGGAAATTTTGTCATATACTTGGCACTGAGGGCCATTGAGCAGTGCGGAATCATTTTCGTGCCTGTATCTACTGCGACACCGGTCCTTGGTTTATATGGTCCCTTCCGAAGGACAGGTCTCCACGTCCGATTCGAACCCTGGACGTAAGGATTGACTCCTTTGCGACTCTCGAGCAGACGCTTTAAGCACTGCACCACGTGGGCGACTGTAGACTTCGAAATATGTATGTCGATTTTCGAAATCCTTTGCTTGGAAAAAATATATCATCTTATGCAAAGTGATCAATAATGCTATGAACGCTAGGGATAGAAATTTACAGTACAAAATTTTAGGCTATAATTTTTTTTGTCCTACATTTATATGGCAAGTATTGACTTTGGACAATTGCAGGCACTTTTTTTGTATTTGTCCTGCTTCGGGTATTAATTCCCTATTGATGTATTGTAGTTTTATTATACCCAATTTGGACAATTGTTTCAAACAAGGGATGTAGCAACAGGGTGCCCCTTATCACTGTAGGAAATATTTATTAGAAGACACCCCCCAACTTTACAGTTACAGTTAAGAGAGATAAAGGAAATGTATTATTGCATTAAAATAAAATTTGGTGCTAGCTGAAGGTGTGCTTTTATTGTAAAAAAAAATTAAATAGAAATATCATATACCAATTATACAAACAATGATATTTCAATCAATATTTATTAATCACCGGGAGCAAGCCCCTGTGCACCAAGATTCATTTTTTAACTTCATAAAAAGATTGCACATGAGGAAAACTTAGTGTGGTAAAAATTGTAAATTATGCTAGTTTGAACATCTAACCTTCTAAGCAAGCTACTCTAAGTATATATACAGTGTTACATAAGATTGTGTCTGTCACTGTCTGACCTGACATATGTCTACATTGTCTCTCATCAACGTGTTTTTACAAGTAATGTAATATTTTTATTGCGAAATGTACCGGGGTCGGGGGAGAGTCAGGGCAGAGGCCCCCTCAGGTGTCACAATTTTCAAAGCAGAGGAATCTCGGTTAAATGCATGAAGCCAAACAATGGAAAGAAAAAAGCACAGGGGCTTGCTCCCGGCGTGTAATAATTATTTATTAAAAAATCATTTAAGAGAGTAATCCAAGGGAAGTAATTGGGAAGCAAAAATGCTTCAAAATGCAGAAAAAATTAATATTCACCTTTAAAATTCTTTTATGCATTTCATTTGCCCACTGAATTTTTATTTAAAATGTTTAATATAATAAAATTTTGACCTTCCTTTTTCTATGCTTAATTTGTACATTGTAAATGATTGTATTTTTTGTCTTAAGCATTTAAAAACAGCAAAATTTACCATATTTTGATATTTTCGAGTACCTAGCATGGCCACTAACATGTGTGAAATTAAAATTGAACCGTAAACATTGTTGTTTGAATCTCTAGCATTGGTTTAAAAAAATTATACACAAATTTAATTATCTCCTTTCATTTCTGGACATCTTCATGAAAAGAGCAGATTTTCATGATTTACAGAAATGAGAAAGTCTGTATCCCGTTTCCATGGCAACGGTAAACCGAGGTTATAATTCAAAAATACTTCTACATTTCACAATCAATCACACATTTGTTTATAATTATGACAGAAAAAATTCAAATCTGGAAGTATGCGTTGCCAACCAATTTTGATAATTACGGAGAATTGGTCTTAAAATGCTTATGTACAGAGACTTTTAAGTTAGAGAATAACTTTAGCTCCTTGTAATGTATAATTTTATTAACGTTATAAGCTCAGTAATATTGCTATGCATTACAAGTAATTAAGATAAAAAATTACTATTGTTAAAGTTCAACACTATTTTTTAATATTTACCAAATCATCATTTCGAGGCGAAAATAATCAAATCTGTGAATGAGTGCATGTCAAAAGTGGATTTATTTTCTTTGTTGCTATGGGGAACTTTCTGTTGCTATGGCGATTAGTATATGCAAAATATTCCTATATTCATGAATAAGTCTCAGAAATATGTTTTTACTTTAAATTAAAAATTGATTTTGGTATCCACAGATAAGATTTAATTCCATAAATAACTCGCATATTTGACAATTTGTCTCTTTCTCTTAATCAAAATATCCATTTTTGTTGCTAGGCAACCGATTGTATATATTAAAAAACACACGTTTTTGAATTTAAATTCCAAAAAGGATATTCCTCTGCCTTTATGTAAAATATACCATACTCTTGTATTGTGCAAGAAGTTTGAGATATATGGCCTTGAAAATTGCCCAAATTAACGAAAATGCTGAATCAGCAAAAAATGCAAAACATGCATATCTTCCATTGCCCGTAAAAGAAATATCTTAAAATAAAAAGTGTATGTATTACATGGTTTTATCACTTGAAATGTTTATCTTTATGATAACATTATTTAAGAACCCCTCTGGTAATATTCACATTCAATTTCAAGCCTCTAAGTTTAGTGATATATTTGTCCATAAACATGGAAAATTGACCGGTTGCTAGGGAAAATTTCTTTGGCCATGTTTCCATAGTAACCAGGACCCAAAATAATTTTCATTTTACATACGTGGTTCATAGGGTAAGAGAAACCTATAAGTGTAAAATCATCGAATTCTGAGAACCCTCATGATTCACCTTTTGTCTGATTCTTACAGAGACCTGTACTTAATTATCGTTGTACAGGTTAGTGCAGTATACAAACAATCACAGTTACACGTAACTGCAATAAAATGTAAACAAAGGTAATACAAAATGACCAGGTGTGCACAAACACGGTGTAAAATCTGGTGTAACGAATCTGAAAAGTATACCATGGTATTGCAATCGCAACTACTCGGGCCTTTCCGACTAGCGGAAAAACGACCTGGAATGTATATGGTAGACGCCATAACAACCCTCCCATTCACGATCGTTGAAATAAATGCATTGAGACCTTTTATCTGCGGAATATGGAGTTTAACTTTATTCAATGTAATGATATTACCTAAAATATATTATAGAAGGGACTTCTAACTCAGTCTATTCTTTATTTGAATAAACAGGAAATGTATAAATTTTTAACATCCGGTGATGTTAATACATTCAATGTTGATTTTCCGACCTCTGACGGAAAGACCCGAGATGATGCGATTGCATGGTATTGATGTATCGTAGATATAATGATACCGAAAAGGTTGATGCCTATTTACGAGTCGTGTTCAGCTTTAACTTAACAAAACCTCTCATGCCAAAAATTCTAAATGAACATTACACCCCTCATATTAACTTTAGTAAACTTTGCTTAACCTATTCCAGTGTATAAAAATCATTTGAATACATTTTGAAAAAATTCAAAAAATAGCATAATATTCACTGAAAAATTCTCTCTGCAACTAATTATTACTTCAAAATGTAAAATATGTTTCTTCATGCAATCATGAAAAAAAAATGAGAGTAATTAATGGAAGAAAAACACAGGTACATGAGATACTGTGAATTGCCCATTCAGTTGTCTATTAAAATATATAATGGTGTAACCTACATTGTAACGAACAACCAGCTAATCACACACAAGCAAAATAATGCACTGAGAACTTGAAATGAAATATTCTTAACATCACATTTTATGTCAAAATTGCAACTGCTAATAATGAAGCAACAATGAAAAGACCAACTATACACATATAAAAAGAAAGACCCATTTGGGAAACCTTGCTCACTTCAGCTCCTTGTTCCAGATTGCACATTTAGTCAAGTATATTTTAACTATAATGGGCAATTCCAAGTTGTTTCTTTCTGTGTATAGCACAGATTGGTTTTTCGGTCATACGTTTGAAATTGAAAATAATCACAAATTACTTTTGACAAGTTCAAATCTTTAAAAAGCAATTTCGGGATCAGTATCTTTTTAACAAAAAAAAAATAAACGGTGTACCAATAATTTTCTCTTTTAATAATCTAGTAGTTTGACTACAGTTACAATGCACAGGGAATTCTCAATTGAAGATGAGAAATTTTATGGTTACACAATTGTGTATTGTTTCAGACAGAAAGGTTTTTGATTTTAGGGTGGATACTATACAAAGAAAAAACTAGGAATGGCCCCTTATCTTTGTATTCTTCTAATGTGTAAAAATAAGTTCATGAACAAGAAAATTAATGCATTAAATTTAAATCATTTCAATTATTTTGAAGACACGTGATACATGTAATGGTTCTCAAAGAAATGGGATTTGAGAAATAATCTTGAAGACCTCCACTATATGTACCATGGATCTAATTCTCTTTCACTTAATAAAGATATTGCCTTCAGTTAAAATTCTATTTTATTCTCTTTGATGCTAAAAGGTTTAATTATAAGGATGCTTCATTATAAACTTAAACATTTTTTTAGCTCACACATGTTAAAATTTTGGATGAAATTGACAGTTTTGCAGACGTTGATGAAAAATAATGACAATACGGACAGTGAACAAATTTTTATCACATTAGGCTCATTTGAACATTCGCGTCGGGTGTCTAAAAAAGCAAATTTTGAAAACACACACATGTACATAGTTACCTAAATTAATGAGGTTTTGTACTAGAGAAAATTATAAAAAGAAAACATCATATACATGTAGTACCTAAAATAGAGGAAACTACACTTTATACTTGTCACACAACCATTACAGAAAGCAATAATTTTATGATTTACAAAGATTGTCCAATATATCTACTATATACAGGAAAATGTTTGCCCCCATTCTACATTGTATTTTCGCCCCTTTAGCCCCACTCATAGGTGGACAAATTTAAAATGGGGTGAATTCAAAAAATGCAGCATAATATCATTAACAGAACTGTGAAAGGGCGAATTTAAAACAGGGGCAAAATTGTTGGGAAGTGTGAAAGTACGAAAATAGCTCAAACGAAAAAAACCCTGTATACGGTATTTATAAAGCAAAATTTTGTATGAGGTCATTGATTTGTATATATACACCTGACAAAAATAAGAACAACACTTAAGCTTAACATCACAACATTTATTAAAACATTAACTGAAATGAATAATCAAAAGCAAAAGACTTACATATAGAATTTCTCTGCAAAATTGTTGGCATAGACAGATTAACAGACTCATGATTGGACCTGACTTCATAAATCCAGTTTTGAGTTGTAATGCATTAGGTTAACTGGAGTATGATATCCAAAAGATTTTTATATGCTGACATCATTTTTGTGTCGTCTGTGGATCAGAGCGGGACCAAGGGATCACTGTACTCGGCGTCTGTCCATCTGTCACACTTCGTACCTCAAAAACTGTAAGAGATACGGACTTAATATTTTGCACCTTTATTTCTTGGCAATATGGCATTTGTAAATTGTCATGGTTACTGCTCTTGTGAACATTGACCTAGATCTTTGACTTACTTTACTAAAAAAGTTTAAAAGTGCCAATATATAGCATATTTTTTTTAATTTTAAGACAACTAAAAGTTAATTATATTAAATGAAATTTGAACAAATTGTCTCTTGAGTTATTTATCTTTCATCAAAATTTATCTTTGTCCTTAAGGGATTTAGAATAAGAGATTACTCTTCCTAACAGATAATTTAAGTTTTAGTTAAATTTTTTGTACAAATTCACCTACAGTATTTTCATATTAAAACTTAAGAAAAATCTAATGAGTGAAATATTGAAAAAAAAATGGAAAGAAATGCAAGTTGAAATGTTTGGGGTTTTGGCTATCTGCTTAAATTTTTTTTTAACTCTAATTAATAATCTCTAATTAGCTACAAAAGAGGAAGTTCACTGATTTATAAAGAATTGATTAGCAAAAAATTATTTTATTTCTAAAACAAAATAAGCGACTGGAAAAAATAGTGTCAAAAGAGACTTCATAATGTACCCTGGAGCTTTGATAAAAGTGATCGCTGGATAATGGCTCGTGATAAAGATATGGGGTTCTTTAGGAGTGGGGGGAGTAGGCTTTTCCATCGGTCATCAAAGTTAGGAGTTTCTCATAAAAGACCAGGCAGTTCAAAAATAAATTAATCAACACATAAATTTATAATACATGGGGTCATAATTCCGTGGAATATCAAATTCTGTTTAATCTGTGGTTAGAATATTATGTGGATTTTCTAGACTGTCGCTATATTCCCTACATTTATATTAAGTATTCTTGATCAAATTTCCGCAGAAAATGTATGACTGCATTAAAAGCGTAAATTAATATCACGCGGGAAAAGTACTTCTACAGTAATAGAAAAAACTGTAAACTTCGGCTCAGGTGAGCTAAAAATGAAGCATTCCTCACCACAAAAGCCAGAAGAATATAGGGACCACCACCAGTCACATGTTTCTGAGAAGAACCAAAGCCATGAGAGAATCCATGCAGAAATATATATCAAAAATCCTGAAGCTTCGGTGCAGGACCACGTACAAGAATTGCTACAAACACTACTCCAGAGACTTACCTATCCTACTATGATGTAACGTGCTTTGTCCACTACGGCTGGTTCCCTCATAAACTGGTACAGTACCGAGGACAGTTTGGGATGTTGCCTATAGACTTTGAATTAAAAAGAAAGTTGCTAGATTGTGAAGGGGGGATGGGGTATTGGTGCTGTGTATTTTAATTAAATGTACGAAATCTGTATTTCACAGTTTAATGCATTCATGTATTTTATGAATTCACTTACATGCTGTCAAACTTGTTGCTATGTATCATTAAGCACTAAATCTATTCAACTGCAAAGAAGATCAAAGACATTACCGCAGATGTGCAACAATGATTTTTAGCTTAGATTTTTTTATGATTTTTTTGTTTATTGCTTGTCAAGAATATGATTTTTCATTACATATATTACGATTTTTTGAATTTATAATTTTAGGCTGTAATGTATTGTTATTTCAGGCTTTGAAATATTTGGAAATTTTCAATACATTTAATATAAAAATAATTGGACAAATTTGTGAATGACAATAATCAATAATGCATGTGAATGAATCTTTTCCTGACAGCCAACTTCACCTAAAAAATTGTTGTGTTAATTAATTATTTATTTAGTGCAAGATCGTCTCTGGACTGGTGCTACGGTCATTTGGCCAATTTCGAACCTTGCGTGGTAAGAGTTTGTCCCGAGACACAATAACTGAGTTAGAGTATTCTAACTAGGACATATATAAGATGAATTTTAATCAACATCACTACAATATGAAGACCTTAAGATGGGATAAAACATTCTCCAGCAGTTAGCCATTAAATTGTTTTTGATGTCGTGTGTTAAAATACATTAAAACAAATCAAATTAATGTTCTTGATTCCCACTTTTCTCGTTATGACTGACTTAGTCTTTCATTATACCAACACAATCCTGTCTTACAATATCATTTCCTATAATTTTGACTTTAGGTTGAATTCGCCATTTTTACACATGCAAAGTTGGGTGCATCACGATGTCGATCACCGCCCCGGCTACTTTCGTTATTTCCAACCAATGAAAATTGTCCTGACTTTTTGGAATACTGTTGCGTGAGATTACCCATAGGGCAATATTATTGCACGCATCACTAAATTTTAGAACACACATGACAAGATTTCGAATATACATCACAAGATTATCAAACATACATCACAAGATTATAGAATATACATCACGAGATTTTAAATAAACATCACAAGATTTCAAACATACATCACAAGATTATAGAATCTACATAATAAGATTTCGAATATGCATTACAAGATTTCGAATATGCATCACAAGATTAAAGAATAAACATCAACATTTTAAACGTACATCACAAGATTATAGAAAATGCATCACAAGATTTTGAACCTACATCACAAGATTTTGAATATACATCACATGATTATCAAATATAGCAACGTTTGACTTGCCATAACCCTTATATGACCACGATTAACTTATAAAGCATTAATAAAGGAGTTTTTTTCAAAGTTTATAAATCATTTGGCTTTTTTTTATTTTCTAAATCTTGACATTGAATAACAGAATTATCTAATTAAGATATATAAGTATGAATTTTAATGAATTGTGACATTTTTATTAATTCAATATGGTTGCTTATCAAATGCATGACTTTCTAATATAATCATGTAAATATTGCGTTTTTCCCTATAGCTTAAAAATGTTTAGTATTCTCTTCATTTACAGCTTGGAGGAAGAAAAAAATCAATAGGGCGTAAAGTCTATTTATTCTTAGTAATAATCCCTGTTTACACGTTTTAATTCTACGGAAGCAGGTTAATCCAAAATGATAATAACGATCAACACATAAATAGAAATATAAAAGTTTGAAACAACATCAATAAATAATTCCGCTGAATTTATTAAACATTGATTACGGAATAAAATCAATAAAATATCAAATTTTTATTTCAGGTTTTTTTTAAACTGTAAAATACCTAATAATGGCTTCTGGACCAAATCCTGGTGACCGTTCCAGGTTTGCCAAACTAGGAATGGCAATTTACGGAGAACTGACCCAGGCCTGTAGAGATGTCCTAGAAATGGAGGTACCTCCTTGTCTTGTCTACAACAAAGTGAAGTCATCATCGATTTATAAGAAAATACGCCCCCAGCAAGAGCTCCGCCTCTTAGGCGCCAAAACAGATGGTTATAAAGAATTGGATATTACATTGTTATATACACTGATAAGAAACATATGTACAAAGATTCCACTTCCTACAAAGGGTTGGGGTGGAAACACAATGCCGTCAGTCGGAGAAACAACGATCGGCGACGACATTGAGAGGATCAGGATGATAAGAAACAACATGATTGGACACATCAGCTCGCCTTCTATCCCACAGACAGATTTTGTTGATACATGGTCTCTCATAACAGACACCTGCCAAAGACTACAAGCTTTCACAAAGAAGGACTACATGTCTGGACTAAGTAATATTCAAAGTCAGGCCTTGGAAGAGGAGAACGAATTAAAAGTAAAAGAAAAACTTAAAGAAGATTTTAAGAATAATCAATCTGTTATGGAAAAGATATCTTCTTTAGAACAGGATATGCTAGAATTGAAAACGAAATCCGATAACAAAGGTGATTAAATAGAATTATTAATAATATTTACTATGTATGATATATATACAGATTAGTATATTATACGAACTTAAATTTACTCAATACATTTTTTATTATCAGTATTTTCAAAAATGTTTCCTGAAAACTTTTTGCAAATTAAACAAATGTGCCTTATGCAGAATATCCACATTATTACGATTTTTATTTCAAAAGTACATATATTTTACAGGGAACCCACTGGTGATAGCAATTCTTGACAACTGGAGAGAAGATGACGTTGCCTTCATTCCTACAAGAGCAAGTGAAGTGGTTGAGGAAAAGCTTAAAAGTCATCACCTTATCACGGTGGTTGGAAATTCTGGTTCCGGAAAATCTGCAATAATTCAACATATTGCACTCATAATGAAAAAGCTGGGATGGAATGTCATGCCAGTTAATAAGGTTAAAGAGATTAAAAAGATTTGTTCATCCGAAGTCTCAGACCGTATATTATTTGTATTCAATGATCCTTTGGGTAAGGAATCTGTAGATGAAATTTTATATCATTCATGGAAAAATTTAGAGCAAACGCTGAAAATTTGCTTGAAGAAAAATAAACTATTGATATCATGTAGAAGATGCGTTTTCTATGACAAGAGAATCAAGGGTATCTTACTGGACGAATCCACTGCAGTAGAAATTGACAACAAAACAAATGGACTGACTGTTAAAGAGAAAAAAGCGATTTTTAATCAGTATTCACAGAGTCTGGGTTTATCCGAAGAAGTTGTTTCTGAAATAATTAAAACAGAAGCTTACTTTCCGTTGCTTTGTAAGCTCTTTTCAAGAGAGTCAACCTACAAAGAAAAGGGGGTTGATTTCTTCAAACATCCATACAGATTTATTAAAAATGAAATTGAAATTTGGAAGAAAACAGACAAAAAAAAATTTTGCGCACTTATCTTGTTAGTAGCATTTAAAAACAAGTTGAAAATCGATAGTATTGGTAAAAATGATATGAAATTTGAGAACATTTTAGGAATGTGTGAGCTACAAAAAAACACACATATTTCAGTCATTCGTAGTACTCTACATGAATTGAGAGGATCTTATGTCAAACAAGTCGGAAATGTTTTCGAATTCCTTCACGACTTTATAATGGAGATAACGACTCTGGTGTTTGGTGTTGATTGTCCACAAGAGACAATACAGTACGCAGACAGTGGATTTCTGAGACGTCGGATGAAGATAAAAGACGATGCAGAAGAGGAAGACCGTGATCCCTTCACTGTTTACCTTCCTGAAGAGTACATTGGTGATCTTGTGGACAGATTTATCATTGACATGCAAACAGAGCACCTTGTAGATGTTCTACTCAATCCATGTTTAAGGGAAGAAAGTGTCATCAAATCTTTTAAAGAAAAGGAGGACTTGCTTGAACAGCTTCTTGTAAAAACTATATGTGAGAAAGACATATCAAAATTTGGAATAACATTTGGGAGTATGTTTTTCTCAAGACTTAATTTCCTTTATTTGCAGGATGAAATATGTCCTTTAGTCGGACTAATCATATTTTGTCATAATGAAATTTCTTCGTTTATCTTAAAAGGTATTAATGAAACAAGGTTGATGGAATATCCTTTATTTTCTGCTCTTTGTGCAAATGGCGATTTAAACCTAATGAATCATCTCAGCGATGAATATAAACGAGCAGGAATGATGGAAACATGGAAACATCTTTTACCAATTCATGTTGCTTCAGTATTCCATAATGCTTTAATAATTGAGGAATTGGTACGACTTGGTGCTGATGTGAGCAAGTTTTCCAATAACAACTTCAATGCATTACATTTAGCTGTTGTCAATGATGAAAAACACTTGAAGGAAGCGGGAAAAAAGACTGACTCAATTGAGGGAGAAAGACGTAATGAAACCATTATTCGATTATTAAAAAATGGTGCCAACATCAATGCAGACATCATAAATACTGGTGCCAGTCCTCTTTATATAGCTTGTCAGAAAAGACATGATAGCACGGTATACCTGTTACTGAACAACGGTGCCGACATCAATTCATGTGATAAGAAAGGAGTCAGTCCTCTTTTTACAGCTTGTCAAATTGGACTTGACAGCACGGTAATACTGTTACTGAACAAAGGTGCCAACATCAATTTATGTGACAACAATGGAGCCAGTCCTCTTTATGTAGCTTGTCAAGAAGGACATAGAAGCAAGGTACAACTGTTACTGGACAATGGTGCCGATATCAATTTATGTCTCAAGAATGGATTTAATCCTCTTTTAATAGCTTGTCTAAATGGATACGATAACATTGTGCAACTGTTACTGAACAACGGTGCCGACATCAATTTATGTGATAATGATGGATTGAGTCCACTTTATATAGCTTGTCAAAAAAGACATGATAGCACGGCACAACTGTTACTGAACAACGGTGCAGACATCAATTTATGTGATAATAATAAATTGAGTCCTCTTTTTATAACTTGTCAAAAAAGATATGATAGCACGGTACAACTGTTACTGAACAACGGTGCAGACATCAATTTATGTGATAATGATGGATTGAGTCCTCTTTTTATAGCTTGTCTAAAAGGACATGATAGCACGGTACAACTGTTACTGAACAACGGTGCCGACATCAACTTATGTGATAATGATGGATTGAGTCCTCTTTATATAGCTTGTCAAAAAGGACATGATAGCACGGCACAACTGTTACTGAACAACGGTGCCGACATCAATTTATTTGATAATGATGGATTGAGTCCACTTTATATAGCTTGTCAAAAAAGACATGATAGCACGGTACAACTGTTACTGAACAACGGTGCCGACATCAATTTATGTGATAATGATGGATTGAGTCCTCTTTATATAGCTTGTCAAAAAGGACATGATAGCACGGTAAAATTGTTACTGAACAACGGTGCCGACATCAATTTATGTGATAATGATGGATTGAGTCCACTTTATATAGCTTGTCAAAAAGGACATGATAGCACGGTACAACTGTTACTGAACAACGGTGCCGACATCAATTTATTTGATAATGATGGATTGAGTCCACTTTATATAGCTTGTCAAAAAAGACATGATAGCACGGTACAACTGTTACTGAACAACGGTGCCGACATCAATTTATGTGATAATGATGGATTGAGTCCTCTTTATCTAGCTTGTCAACATGGACATGATAGCACGGTAAAATTGTTACTGAACAACGGTGCCGACATCAATTTATGTGATAATGTTGGATTGAGTCCACTTTATAAAGCTTGTAAAAAAGGACATGATAGCACGGTGCAACTGTTACTGAACAACGGTGCCGACATCAATTTATGTGATAATGATGGATTGAGTCCACTTTATATAGCTTGTCAAAAAAGACATGATAGCACGGTGCAACTGTTACTGAACAACGGTGCAGACATCAATTTATGTGATAATGATGGATTGAGTCCTCTTTATATAGCTTGTCAAAAAGGACATGATAGCACGGTACAACTATTACTGAACAACGGTGCCGACATCAATTCATGTAACAAAAAAGGAGGCAGTCCTCTTTATATAGCTTGTCAAAAAGGACATGATAGCACAGTACAACTGTTACTGAACAACGGTGCCGACATAAATTTATGTGATAATAATCTATTTAGTCCTCTTTGCATAGCTCGTCATAAAGGTCTTGATAGCACGGTACAGCTGTTACTGAAAAACGGCGCGGACATTAATTCTTGTTACAAGAATGGAGTCACCCCCCTTTATGTAGCTTGTGATAATTGACATAATAGCACAGTGCAATTGTTACTTAACAACGGTGCCGACATCAATTTATGTACAAACGATGGAACCAGTCCTCTTTCTACAATGTATGGCTTGTAAAAATGGACAAGATAGCAAGGTATAATTGTTACTGAACAATGGTTCCGACATCAATTTATGTACCAAAGATGGAGACAGTACTCTTTTTATGGCTTGTCAAAAGGGACATGAAAGCTCAGTGCAGTTGTTATTGAACAACTTAATGCAACTGATGTGCATGTAATAGAAATATGAAATATGACGTTACCTTTTCCCCGCAAGCACTTTAAGGCGCAGTTCAATTTTTTCTAAAATTTAGCTTAAATAATGTAATGAACTGATATTCTAATAAAAAAAATTACTTTTCTTATTTTATGAGATTTTATTAAGTATATAATAGTAAGAAATTGGCATTAAATTAAGGATTGAATGTACTTTTAAAAATGCGTGATTATGGGGAAAGGGTATATGCGTGATTTTGCATTAAAAATAGGAAGTGGTATGTGCTTTAAAATGAATGATTTTGGGGAAGAGGTTAAATTCCAAATTTTCTCTACTTCACATTTTTAGACATGACATCACTTGCACTCAATTGATTAAAAAGATTGACTTTAGAATATTGAAACCTGAATTTTATGTACCTTTATCTCTTTTAATTGATTGATTGATGTATTTTGTTTAACGTCCCTCGCGAGAATTTTTCACTCATTTGAAGACGTCACCGTATGCCGGTGCAGTCCCTTGAGGAATTTGAAGCGTTGAGGAATGAAACATGTACAACTTACACAATGAGCTCTATTACAGAGGGAGAATCTCAAAATTTAAATGCAGCATTGTTAAGGCTTGAAAAAGGGGGTGGGACCATAATTTGTACGGAAAAGGTTGAAATAAGGAAGGTATTTCATTCTCCAAGTTTAAGAAGACAAAATCAAAGAGTTATTCAATTTTCCAAAACTGTTATATAATTTTTATTTTCCTCTTCAGAAACAATGGTTTGAACCATCTGTCCTTATATGAATCAATTTTACTCCTTTCTTAATTATGTAATAATACTGCACATACATATAATCTAACTCTGGGCGGCTATTTGGAATAAATTTCATTAATATATGTATATTTTAATTGGATTTATTTTTTAAATGATAAATGATTATACATTTATTCATATATATATATATATATATATATATATATATATATATATATATATATATATATATATATATATATATATATATATCCTATCATTTTTTTGGGGGGGGGTGTAAATTGAGCAACCTACAATAAGGGGGAATATAAGCACCTTTGTCTTATTTACCTTGTCAACATTACATTATCATGTGAAGTCAAGATAACTATCTCGTTAAATGATGATAACTTCCTGCTTTGTCGACAAACACCGTTTACATCTTCTCCAGTCAAGATAAGCTATCATATTTTGTTGCAAGCTATCTTGACTCGATGAGACAACAATTAGTCGCATTACAAGATAATCTATATCTTTTATTTTGTCGAGATACCCATTACAAAAATAAAAAAGCTTATTTGAATAATACATGATAAAAGTCAGTGTTTGACAACAACCTTGAATATATTCATCACTTGACAAGATAATTATCTTGACTTGACATGATATGCTATGTTGACAAAAGTTTATGACGATGGCATAAATATGCCACCATAGGAATCAGTTTTAACATATTTTCCATAACACAGAAAACTTTAAAACATTTTTAATTGCTAATGAAAACTGATTCAAAAGAAACAGCGGTACATCTCATAATATTTCATACAAACAATATACACATAAATTTGGAAATGTGGCAAAACCAAGGACTTCTAGAAATTCCCGAGAAGGGATTGGTCACCTTAAAGAAATAAACATCCCCTGTTAACTTGTCACACATACTGAAAACCCTATGCATTGGTAAAGTAGGTGGACAATTACGTAGATAAATATTGTATAAAACAAAGGTCTAACATTTGGTTGGAAGCAATTAAGCCAAAATACGACCGTGTGATCGGAATATATACTTAAATCAGGTCAATATAATAAGCATAGAATTAACGAAATGTTGCTGACCGTTGATATCCAAATTTCATAATCTTTTTTTATGAGTAACGTATCGAAGTTTTAATATTGATTGCACTTTGAACATGCCCTTATGCAGCGAATAAGTTGGCAGAGATAAATATCATGTGTAGCAATCTAATTAAAATTAGATCTTTGATCCACTCCATTTTCACTTTGTGTAGCGATCAAACTGGAGTGGATCAAAGATCTAATTTTAATTGATTATATGTGCAGGAGATTGCGGAATATATTAATATTGCTACTTATATTAATTAGGGAAGTTGACGACGGAAAAGTTGAAGTCATCACATTTATCATACAATGTCATTGTTAGTCTTTATCACATATATCCAGGTAAAGTATCCGAAAAGCAACCATTTATTTCACCTCCTTTAAATCTAATGTGAAAATGTGGATCTAAATCCAAGTGCCAAGTTATACAACGATTAAGAGAGCATTTAATTTTTTTTTCTTTTGTTAATTGAAATCATTCCAGCATAGAATGACGTATGATTTCACGTACAGTTTGCTATTATCGATCTGATAAATCAAATATTTGTATATAGGGCTATATTGCCCATATCTTTGTAAGTACATATCTTTAAAGTTTTGTTAGAAAGAGATTCTTTGCCCTATCACTCATGAAAAAAGTAAAAATAGCATTAGAGGAAAGTTAACTCCTGCATGATTCCATTTTCGTGATCGTGAAATAACTAATTTTAGAGGGAAATAATTTTAAAGAAGATACGTTCATTGAATCAATCATAAAAAACAATAAAAAAGATATCTTAAAAAACCTAAGGATGCATTCCACAAATAAATCAAAAGTATTTTAGAAAGAATCAAAATAATGACGAATATATTAAACACTACATGGTGATCGAAACCGATGTCAACAGATATAATAAGCATCAATTCCAGTCTACATGCCGGAGTGATTCTTATCTATATGGCCAATTCAGGTACATATATTGGCTTTGTTGGGAGTCTTCACGAATTTATTAGAGGCTTTTCCATGTGTCTAGATAACAATCTCTTCATTTTACAAACGTTTGACATATACTAGTATATAAAATATAATCGGTGGCGGATCCAGAAATTTCGTATCAGGAGGACGCAGTAGAAGGTAGAGGGGGTCTGGGAGACTCACTGAAGACTCACTGGGTCCTAGCGCAAGGCCCTATAGTGGGTTACGGGGACATCGCCCCCTGGAATCTGGCAAATCTTTACAAATAAAACATTTTTCCCTCGACTTTAGGAAAATAAATATACATATTTCATTAGCGAAAATTCAAAGGGGGGAACAGGGGGAGTGGGCGCATGCCTGCCTTGGATCCGTCTTTGTGTATGTGAGGGTGTGTAGGGGGTGTTTAGGGGTGAGGCACAGGCAGGCAGAATTGATCCCTCATTATACAATGAAATATAAAAAATAGCATAACCAATAGCATGACCTCTATAGTGTAGAAGGCACAACCCCCTCTATAAATTCAAGATTTCAGCTTAAATAAATCAGATAATAGCGCTCTCGGCACTGGAATTACTTCCGAAATATGACTGAAATATGGCCTACTCTGGGTAAATCAACAATGTACTCGTCTGAGTCGGTTACACGTACTGTTACGATTGTTGATTGTAGAGTAAGTGTAATCAAAGAAATTTAATAGTCCATGAAATAAGATCCCAAGCACTTCATTTTGTATTTGGTTTTGCAAATTTTGCCATGCAGAAATTGAAAACCTATTCTAAACTAGAGTATACCGAAAAGCCTTATATATTTTTGAAAAAAAAAATGTTTATATTACATTTTAAGCACCAACTTGACGTATTCTGAAATTTGTTTTCATATGTAAACCTTTACTGAGTGTGATTTTTCCTATTTTTAATTTTATTGAAGGATCAACTTAATCTAAGTGTCACTTTTTATGCAAGAAAATACAAGAGGTCATTGGGTAAACGTATCATCAATTCACTTCGTGTTCCTTAAGAATTACTTTTAAAGAAGAAGGAGGGTAAATAAATGAAGATTAAACAATATTACCAGGATTTCACTAGTTGTGTACTTCGGAGGGGGTGGGGAGTGGAAAGTATTTCATTCTCAAAGTTATCGAAGAAAATAATCAAAGAATTATTCATTTTTCTAAAACTGTAACAAGACTTAAGTTCCTCCAATTAAAGAAACAATAGTTTGTATCACCTGTCCTAATATTCATCTATTTTTACTCATTACTTAATTCAGTGAAAAATACTGCATATCTTAAGAACATACGCAACGTACCTTATCTACTGATGACTTTTTCAAGATATTCTTAATTTAAGATTAAAGATTTAAGATTTAAGATTATAGTGCCATCAGATGTTCATAGAGAAAAATTCAGCATGCATTACCGGGGTATTTTGGAAGATATCAAATTATGAATTTTTTTGCATTATTCAGAAAAATATACAAAAAATACAAAACATAAATTCCAGATTTTTTTTCCCATCAAATTTGTTTTGGAAGAGGTGTATAAATCCGTATATAGACATTTAAAATAGTTCACACAGGTCCTTCGTTTAGTGGAACTTTTCAACTTCAGGAAAGAACCCAATAATGTTCAAACTACGTTGCGTATGACGTTAATCATGTTCAGGGTACTTACCACAAACAAAAAATGGATGCGCGGGTTGATATATATTTTTTGACTGATTTTGATTTGAATTCATATAATAAATCCCTGAAGTATATAGAAATCGTAGGTTTTCCTTGGTGCTTAGATTTGAGATTTTATTTAGCCTTCTATATAATTCCATACAAAATTTTGCACATGTTTTTAACTGTATGACGAAATTTAATAAAATTCTCCCACTCTATATACTTGGTAAACATTATTCAGGTTGTCAATTCAAATGTAAATCTATGAGAAATAATGCTGATTTCTGAAAAAAGTTTGTGTTATTTATCCTTAATTGGAATTTTAAAAAAAAGAATTGATAAATACTTATGTATACCTTTATTTATAAATATGTGTGTATTTGTTCCCCGCTTTCACTGAAAGTGGGGATATTAATTTGGGTCTGTCCGTCAGTCTGTCCGTCTTTCTGTCTGTCTGTAACGCTTTCGTTTCCGCATGATATCTTGAGAACCCCTTGAGCTTTTGCATTGAAATTTTGCATATTAATCCCCTATGGACTAAAGAAGAACCCTATAGATTTTGTCAAAAGGTGAAAGGTCAAGGTCATAAGTTCATTACCGGCCGCCAGGAGGCGGTCGGTTATATGATATGAACGTTTTAAGTCGCCGTGCGTTTCTGCGGAGTTAAACAATTTGAATAAAAAATATTTAACATTCATGTAATAGAATATTAAGAAAGAGTTTGTAAATGTTAAACAAAAACGCACAATAATCATAAAATTAAAATTTTATAAATAATGGATTAAATGTTTCATCCTATCCTGATTGACAAACGAAGTGCGGAGAAATAAGCACACATGTTGGGCATAGTCTAAAGCAAGGACCGCGTTATATACATGTATAAACAAATTTACTTTCTCTACTTCAACAGGATTTGTTGTATATATAATTTAAAGTGACGTGTAAATATAAATATAAAATGTACTTTTAATACGGAAAAGTTTCAAAAGTATGACTTAATCTTAATTTATTATCAGACGGAATATTACGAGATTTTTCTCCAACAGACAAGGATAAAGCGCGTTTTACAATATGCCAAGCCTTTTCCCGCCAAATCTCACACCAAAACAAGATAGAGAAGAAACGCAGTGGCGGATCTATAGAGGGATTTTGGGGGTTTCAACATCCTCTGAGCAAGCGAGGAGCCCCACATAGTTGTTACGTTTTATTTAAAGTTTAAACTATCTCTACATGCTCTAGTTAGATAAGTTTAAACGTTAGTTTTGATGGTTAAGTGTTAAAACTACTGAAAGCAATATGAGCTGCATGTTTGACATCAGAAGAAAATATTTCAAGTTTGTAATTAACTAATTCAATGACAGGAAAATGTTTTGTTCAAATTGCTATGGAAGAATTTTTTATTAGCTTTGATTGAAGCAAAATTGAATTATTGTCGTCCTGTACAATAATGATTTCTTATATAATACTGTATATTCGGTTGTAGAGAAATGTTTCCTCTGAAACATTTTTAAACTTTATTTTGGTCTTATTGATCATAAGGGTTTAGATTACATACAGATTAATCATAATAACACATTTTATCAGTAAAATAAGATCCTGAAAAATGCAGCTCATTTTGCTTTAAACATCAAACTTCCGCCAGAGTTCGTTTGCACAAATGAGTGCGGGGACGCAGAGGACTATGAGTAAGTTGCTTAAATACATTGTACATGTAGTGCTGGCTTAATGTATATGTATTATGTACTGAAGAAAATCCTGGAATGTCGCATTCAAATGTTTAATGTCACAGGGATATATATTAATTAACTGATAAATATAAGAATTCAGTTTCTAATTGTTTTATGAAAGAATTAATTAATTGGTTTGCTGCCGATTTTTGACGCTTGCGTCAATATACTTCTTGTAAATTCTGTCTGTTATAACACTTTCGTTACCGTGCGATATCTCAAGAGCCCTTTGCGCTTTTGCAATGACATTTTACATAACAACTCCCTGTGGCCCAAGGAAGATTGATTTTGAGGTCAAAGGGTCAAAGTTCCAGGAAGGAAATATATATGTGCAATCGCAATTTCTCGGGCCTTTCCGACTAGCGGAAAAACGACCTCGAATGTACTAGGGAAACGACATGAAAATCTCTCCCACCTCTTTTCACGATCTTTGAAAGAAATGCATGGAGATCTTTCATCTATGGAATTTGGAGATTAAGTTTATTCAATGTAATGATATTACCTAAAATATACCATAGGAGGGATTTCTAACTCCGTCTGTCCTATATTTAATTAAACAGAAAATGTATAAATCTTTCACATCCGGTGATATTAATACATTCGAGATTGTTTTTCCGACCTCTGACAGAAGCACACGAGAAGATGCGAGTGTATATATGAGGTTCAAGATGGGGGTTCCGTTAAACATTACATGTGTTTATTTGGTTGGCCTTTTATGGATGATCAATAAAAAGGGGGGTTCGAATTGGTGATCTATATTTTTGGTCTCGTAAAAGATACCTTGTGTTTTTATATAGTAGAAAACTAGCGTACTGTATAAATTAAAGCGGCTCTGTGCTAGAGTAATTCTAATCCAGTGTCACTCAACAGCTTCGATAGCTCAGTGAAATGAATACCCAACAAAAAGGTGAGGGTACCGGGTTCGTTTCTCAATTTTCCTCATGTGAAATTCAACTCTAATATTTTCTAAATCTCTTCTAAAAAGCTTTTCTGAGTTCTTTCCTCGGTAGAGGCACGGGAAGAAGAATAAGAAAGAAAGATATTAAAGAGAAACTAGTTGCACTGTGAGCACTGAGCTCACTTTAATGATACCCCCACCCCTCCTGTTTGATGTATGAAAAAGTCCACGTTTTGCTCAAGGAGACCCGAAAGAAGTGTCAGACCAAAAAGTAAAATAGGAGGTGCACAATGGCATTATGTTATTAAGAGTCTGTGAAAGTATCATCAAATTCCATTGGTGGTATAGGATAAGAGATGGGTTTACCCTCAATATTAGAAATAATTGCAGTATCCATGTTTTGCTAATAGAGCCCAAATTACCTGGTATGTGTCAGACCAAAAAAAAGGAGGTGTTTGTACCATGGCACTATTTAACAAAGATTCTGTGAAATCATCATTAAATTCTTTGAAGCCTCATTAAATTTCATTCTGTGGTAGAAGAGGAGATGCAAATAAGAAATGAATACCCCAAAGCGTATCAGACGGACGGACGGACGTACAGCTGGACAGACGTACAGACGGATGGATACCCCTCCCCTCTGTTTTTTAAGAGGGGTTTAATAAATCACGTTCACACTGGACAAAGCACTTAATGATGAACATAATATAGTGTTTATAATTGGTATGAATTCGGACCTAGTAAAAAATTAATAACACGAAAACATGTTGAAATTTTCAAGTGTTCTAATTATTTATTTTAGACAAGCGTTTATTATTTGTTAAAGTACATATCAAACTTACTTTTGATGGCTGTTGTTTTATGTTAAAAAATGACGTCTCTACAAAGATTTTTTTTCTGCAGACACACTCGTCGCGCTTGTAAAAATATGTCGACTGATTGAAGTATGATAACAGTGGTGGATCCAGGAATTTCATAACCGGGGGGGGGGGGGGTAGTACATGTAGAAGGTGGTAATGGGGGGGGGGGTCATGGGGCTGCACTGCAGGAATCGACGTCTAGGAGTTTCTTATTCTGCGTACTGCAGCCCGAGTCGCGAAAGAACAATGGGGTAGGTGCTGGAAGGGCTTTTCCCTACTGCTGGCGAGGTACGGGGGCCTCCACCGCGGGTGGAAATAGAGATACCAAATCCTGCAATCTAGTAGTATTTCGGGTAAACTTATATTTCACTTTATGGCTGTACCTAAGACATTTTCCATTAGAAAATTTCCAGCTTAAAAATCATTTAGGGTATTCAGAATTACCTTTTACATTTTGATTTTTAATAACTATGATGATAAAACATATGTATATTTAAGACACGCGCAGATGTAGAGGGGGAGCCGGCAGGGGTGGTTGGGTTGGTGGGTCCAGACTGCTCCTGGAATTTTCAGATTTATTGGATATTCTATACTAACCCAAGTAAGAAGAGACCTTGGACCCCCCCCCCCCTAGATAACGGTGACCCCCCTCAAAAACTTGGATATGGTTAAGTTGGTATGAAAAGTCAACGGCTACACCCCCCTCCGGCCACCAAACACTCAAATTCTCAAGCCCCTCAATTAAATTCCAAACACTTATGAATAAACCTTCTTACCATAGGAATCGATTTATTTTTTTTTTTTACACCTTTGAATTTATCAATTATTTGTTGTTTTATTAATAATTATTCGGAACTGGTCAAACTTTGGAACTGGACAAACAACTGTTTTAATAAAGGATGACGTTTGCAGAATTTATTTAATTTCTCGCCCCTAAGTCAGTGAATCGGGTGTTAGGGTACGACTCTATTTACATGCATAACATGTTGTAAAAAAAACAACTAAATATGCATTATTTTTCTTGAAAAGCATCTTTTCGTCCAAGCGTTACGGAGACTAATTATTGTAATTAATTGTAATTAATTCCGTTCCAGAATTTGGACTTTCGTAGCAGAGTTGAAGAATTTCTGATTATAAGACGGGACTCTATTGATTTATGAGAAAAATGTATTAATACACTGCTGTACTTTGAAAATCTTTATGCTCGGTCAATATGCTTTATCTAAGGTCTACATATATCTAGGGATTGACCTTATTATAAGGCTATAATTGTATATAATAATAATAGTTTAATAATAATAAAGGAAATCATGGAAATCTATAAATTTATTAGTTAGTGGAAATCCGTTATTTCTCTAAAAACCTTGATTTTTTGGTATACTAATCAGGTGTCTATCTGCTCTCTGATCTCTTACTATATAATTGCAGAAATCTTATCATTGCATTTGGTTTTCGCATAAAATTTAGGAAGTGCACATGACGAACAGAGAAAACGATGTATTTTATTGTCTCGATAGACATTCTTAAAATATAGATAATAAAATTAATTTTCATTTCTAAACAAACATTACTGTTAATCCCCCCCCCCCCCCCCCCCCCCCCAAAAAAAAATAGCGTACCCTAAAATTTATGTATTACAATAATATTTTACTTCCATTGAATATTTGTGCCTTATTTCTTAAGAAACCCCTTGTCGTTTATCGGTCCTTTTATTTAAATAATTATTTGTACAGTTAAAAATTGTATTTCTTTTTTTTTTTTTTTTTTTTTTGTTTCTTAATAAAAAAAATTAAAATTGTGTCTATGACAGAAAAAAAAAACCAAACATGCTATACATTTTTTGGGGGGGGGGTGGGGGGGGGGGGTACATTTGTTTAATTAAAGACCCATTTTATGCCAAGGCCAAGCACATTTCATTATTTTCTTTTCGATTGATCGGGTTCGTGAGACATGAATTACAGAACACATGTAGGAAATCCATGCAGACGAATTTGGAGTTACCATGGTCATGGATATTAAGAAATTTTTGTGTAAGTCAGCAAATATTCATTTAAAATATTATCATTACAGGATATCGAGAAATTAAAACAATACTGGCAGTGTCTTTATTAAACATCAGTGGAGTTTCTTACTGACTCACTGTCTCAGGGCAAAGTGTTCAAGGGGCTTTTCACAAAATATTTTTCTTCTATAAATAGATACCCCTGCTTTAAAAATACACTAGCGGATTTAAAGCCTCCCCTTTTGAGTCCAAAAATACACAATATTTGTTAAATCAATGTTTTTTGGTGTGCATGCTTTGGGCCTCTACCCTGACCTCAAACTGCCCCCCCCCCCTCCTTCCCCTTCAAAATTTCTGGATCCGCCACTGAAATACACCTTGTGTGTTTTTATAGTAGGGGTATCTATATTTAAAAGAAGGTAAATATTTCGTGATAAGCCCCTGTGCTCAGGGATGCCAAAGTCCCAGCTTGGTCGACTAGTGATCTCTGCTTTTACTTACTTTACTTGCTTATATTCAATTCAATTCAATTTTTTTTTTATTGATTCACCAAACATGTTGACATAAAACCATGTTACATACAAAAGACAAACATTAAAATACATACATACATGCAAGTGTATGGGCCAGTGAAGTCACTGTTATGGACGAATTTCATATACTTTTCCTATGAGTTATCTCCCGTTGTCGGCGTAATGCTCATTTTTGGCACTTTGTCCTCTGTAAGTTACCTGTTAATATTTTTAATCTTCAGACGTTATCGGACAATTTCGATCTGTACCTGTGTTGCCAGAATATCATTTGGGGCAACATGAAAAACGTAATGAACATACTCATATATTTACATTCAGTGTAATTTTCCTTATGAAATCCATTAGAAATCCACGACGTTCATTTTTCTATATTTACATCCACTGAATATTTTCTTCTTTATTTCTTCAGAAAACCCATTGCGTTCATCCCTGCATAAACTACATTAGGCATATCACCTGTACAGATTTCTTGATCAGTGGCCGTTCCATCAATGAAACGTACAAAAACGTTCGCATCATTAACACAATAATTGATATTTTTAATCCTACTTAAAATGATAATTTAAACAGATATAAATATAAACAATAAAATGTCTTTCTTTGTTTGTTGTTACTGTAATGAACGGTCGCAGCTATTGCAGAAAAATTTACATAACCCGCTTACGCGGGTTATGTATTTTTTCTGCAACAGCTGCTTCCGTTCATTCCAGTAACAACAAACACAGAAAGCATTTTATTGTTTAAATAACACACGCGGAACCTTGTCACCGAGCGTTAGAATACATAGTAGGAAATATATGCAATTTCAATGCTCTAGGAACACCAAATGTAAAGTGTTTTATTTCAATTTAATGAAAAACTATAACCCTTAAAAATAACGTAATGTGCGTTAAGATTTAATTTGTAACTGTTTACCTCGCAATGTTTGTTTGCGTAATTTAACTTTGAAACGTCATTTGACGTTACAAACGGATCTTACAAGTGTACATCTATTAACCACGGCAGTTTTGAAAGGCGATAAATTCACATTAAAGATTAGCGAAATAAGCAATTATGGAGAAGAAAAAATAGAGAATATAATTATATAAGCATTGAATTCATATTTTGGGATGTCTTCGGTCCTATAACACACCTGGCCGTGCCGACAAATTATCATACCGCGCTAACGCTATCGCTAAACACACAAGGAGAGCGGGTGAGCGATGTGGTCCATAGGCCTCTTGTTTAAGTTTGAAACCATCATTGGGGCAGGGATGTAATATTGATTATAGTATTAAGGCCCAATACTGTAGTGCACGAAAACAATGTATACATTTTTATAAACAGCAGCATGTGTTCATTGTCTTGGTTCTAACTAAACTTGTAAAGCTTATACAGACGTGAGAAAATAATAAAAAAGGAATGTCACTAATTAGAAACACACTTTTTTCAGATTTAGTAATGCTGTTGGCTGAATGTGAAGGCGAACACAAGGTATAAACTAGCCTTTTCCCAACCAACAAATGCATGTTGAAAGATATTTTAGAAGTTGACATTTGATTTAATTGTTCATGAATTGTTTATGAATTTGAAATTTTATTTAATTTTTAATAGTATAGTCCTCTGGAAACGATGATGGAAACATATAAGGGATGGTCTAAAGGCATGGGCGTTAAGGATACGACAAGTAACCAGGAAAATATTTACATATAAGATTTATAATTTTTCTTTTATTTATGAAAAGTTTCTGATATAATTCAAGTCAATCCTCTATCTTGAACCCTCTTAATGGATCAAGGAAAAAAAACTATCAGAGAGAAATATGAGGATTTGATATTTGATGAGGTTACTCAGAGAAGTTGGTACTTTTACTTCAGTATATCAAAGCGGTATTTGAGATTTTAGTACTGTGTGAGATACGGAATTAAAACTAATATTCTAAAAAAATATAAGATAACAGATTTGTCTTGCAAGAGAAATGCACAATTTTCTTTTTAGCTCACCTGAGCAAAAAAGCTCAACTGATCTTTTCTGATCACATTTTGTCAGTAGTCCGTCTTTTCATCCGTCTGTAAACTTTACATTTTCACTTCTTCTCCAGAACGGCTTGGTCAGTTTTAACCAAACTTACCGAAGGGCCATCCACTCATTCAAGAGGAGATATAAATAATTTGGTGGCATGTTTTCAAAATTGTTATCTCAAGAAGCTGCAGTGTGCCAATAAAGATGAAAATTATTGGGAAACATTCTCAGGTAGTGTAGATTCCGAAGTTTGTCTGCTTCAAATTGCCCCGTGGGGATCCGGGTTAGAATACGTCCTCAGTACCCCTTGTTTGTCGTAAAAGGCGACTAAATGGGGCGGTCCTTCGGATGAGACCGTATAAAAACCGAGGCTCCGTGTCACAGCAGGTGTGGCACGTTAAAGATCCCTCCCTGCTCAAAGACCGTAAGTGCCGAATATAGGTCTAAATTTGCAGCCCTTCACCGGCAATGGTGACGTCTCCATATCAGTGAAATGTTCTGGAGAAGGGCGTTAAACAGTATACAATCAATCAATCATTCTGCTTTAAATCACAACCCCTGGGATGGGATGGAGCCACAATCGACAATCAAATTTTAACATATATATATATACTAATGAACAACCTACCAAACTTTTCTTCTGTAGAACAGCAAAGGATTTATTGGTCATATTTAAATGCAAACGCATTCAGAGGTAGTGTAGATTCCATTGTATTTCAAGTCCGACCCCTGGGGATGGGGCAAGGCTACAGGGGAGGACTCAAATTTTACAAGGAAAGCAAAGGTATTATTGGTCATATGTAGCAGCAGCTTCATCCTCAGATACTGTAGATCCAATCAGATCTTTGATCCACTTTTTTTTTTTTATTTTCTTTACCTCATTTTGTTAAAATCAATACTCGACGGGTAGGGTGGACAATCAGTTATACGTAGAATATATATTTAAAAAATATCAATAAATCATCTGAACAAACAGCAGAGCCATGATTTGGCATAGTGTAGATTCATTCATTTTTTTTTCAAATCATGACCCCTTGGGGTAGGGCAGAACACAATGCGTGGGCAAATTTTAAATAGGAATACATACATAGGACATTTTTAAAAAAAGAAAGCCCTTCTCAAGAACATCAAAGCTATAATTGGCCATATTTATATGGAAGCACCCTCAGGTAGTGTAGATTCATATTCAAAATAATGACAATGTAGTAAATCTAAGGATTTATTGAGAGATCTGGCAGGGATGAAATATTAAGACTTTCAAAATAAGTTGTTTGGACTTTAGAATCCTTTGGATATATCCATTATATTTGAGGTATCAGTGTTAGAGATATACTTCAATAACTAGAGGTTACTATACCCAAATCCTCTAACAAATCCCATCAAGAAATTGCTTATGAATCAGTTATTGGAAAATTATTTGTAAGTAAATTGCAAATTCCAATGCAAATGAGCTAACAAATCACTTTTAAGAAATTGTAAGCAAATCACGTTTCTGAAATCAGTATACGAAATCACTCTGAATACATTGTTTACAAATAACTTCTGTTTAACAAATCACTTCCAAATCACTTCAAATAAATTGTAATCAAATAATTTCAAACATTTGCAAACAAATCACTTTAGCTTAACAAATCCCTTTCAAATCACTCAAGGTGGTTAACTGACTTGTATGCAAGATGTTCATGCAACTATACATGTACCGCAAATATTCGAACACATATATATTTGTTATATATTAACAAAAAACTTTTGGCAACAGCATTTGTGCTTTTTCAAAACTATGTCAGTATCTAAAAGTCCCACAATGCACCATTCGTAAATACAGAGATGTATGTCTGTCCGTCCATCTGTAAACTTTTCACGTTTTCAACTTCTTCTCAAGACCCACTGGGCGAATTGTAACCAAACTTGGTACAAAGCATCCTTGGGTGAAGGGGAGTTTAAATTGTTAAAATAAATGGCCAGAACCACTTGACCAGAAACGCTGAAATTTATATGGAAGCATCCCTCGGTAGTGTAGATTATGAATTGAAAAAAAAATCATCTTTTAACAAAAAATCAAAATTTTACATAGAAATAAATAGGAAAAACATTATAAATCTTCTTTTAAAGAACCACTGGACCAGGAAAGCTGAAAATTATATTGAAGCATTCTAGGGTAGTGTAGATTAGGAAAAAAACTACTTCTCAACACAATTTGGCCAAAAAAGCTAAAACTTATATGGAAGCATACTGGGGTAGTGTCAATTTGTAAATGTTCAAATCATGACCCCCTGGAAATAGGACGGGGTCACAATAGGGAATCAAAGTTTTACATAGAAATAAATAGGAAAAATCTTTAAAAATCTTATTCTCAAGAACCACTGGGCCAGAAAAGCTGAAACATATGCGAAAGCATCCTCGGTTAGTGTAAATTATATATTGTCTGAATTATGACCCCTGAGGTAGGATGGGGCCACAATTATGTATTACTAGGGGAAAATCTGGTAAAGAAGAGAATGGTCAGGGCTACTCAGGTGAGCGTTGTGGCCCATGGACCTTATGTTTGCTATAAAATTTCCAACCAGTGAAAATGTTCTTGACAGCATGCTCCTACTGTCAATAAATCTTCATAATATAATTCGTTTTGAAGAACTACAATGTACCTGGCTTATTTACTTCCAAAATGATCCTTTTTTCTTAATCCGAATTTTTTTCTATTCCTCCGTTTTTATTTACAAGTGGGGAAATCTGATAAAGAACAGCATGGCCAATGCTACTCAGTTGAGCGATGTGGCCCATGGGTCTCTTGTTAATTTATGACCTAATTACAGTGCTCAGGTGATGATGTGGCCCCCTTTGGCATCTTGCCAATATTAGAATCATTTTCTCTTGCAGCTAAGACTTTTGCGACAGGAGAGGTTAAACTAATCGGTAAATCAAAAATTGTGTCCGTAAAATGTCACAATAACCTAAAAAGTGGTCTGGCTTCTACTGCAGCTGAATGGACTTCTTTTTTCATTGTATGGTGGAGTGCCAAGCATTCTAAACCATCTGATGATTTCAAAATGATTGGAGGTAAGGATATCCTCATTTTAGATCAGAATCTTCTGGTCAGAGATCAGAGGCCTTTAATGAATAGTAATAGCTGTCTGTCTAGCTGTATATATATCTAGCTGTCTGTCCGTCCATCTGTTAGCTTTACTAATTTTTACTTCTTCTCAAGATCCATTAGGCCAACATTTTAAGCAAAGTTGGTACAGAGCATTCTTGGGTTAATGGGAGTTTAAAGTATTATAATGAAGGACCAAGTCCCTTTAAAATGGGTCCTATACAGAGTAATCAAGAAAACACAAAACCAGAGGATGAGTCATTAAATAAATCCTTCCGGGAAATAAGAACCAATACTGGTCCAGAAAAACTGAAACTTATTTGGAACCATCCTGGTGTAGTGTAGATTCTAAATTGTTCAAATCATGAATCCCAGAGGTAGGGTGGGACCACAATAAGAAATCTAATTTTAGATTAAAATATAGAGGGTAATTCTTTAAAAATCTTCTTGTTCAAGAGCCACTAGGCCAGAAAAGCTAACCATACCAGGCCTAGCATATTCCGGTGTATAATCTAAATTGTTTCAGTCATGACCCCTCTGGGGAATGGTGGAACCACAATAGGGAATACAGTTTTTCATTGTTATATAATTATAAGACGATGTAGAAAAAAAATCTTCTCAAGAACGACTTGGACAGAGTAGCTGAACTTTATGTTGAAGCATCTTTGGGTAGTATAGAGTCTCAATTATTTAAATCATTATTCCCATGAGAAGGATTGGGGGGGGGGGGGGGCTACAATATATAGGAAATCAAAATTTTAATTAAAATATTAGCAAGCATTCCCCAGAGAAATCCTTTCAAAAATTTTAAGATTAATATGTGTTTAATATGCGTTTTTCAAGCAGGGAAGTGATTCAGATTAGGATTTCTAAAAGTAATACTGCAATAGGTGACTCCTGGAAAGATATTGGCAGAAATATTTTTTCAAGGTCAACTTCTATATTCTAGGGTTGATCCGGGAACCTGCAACACACCATTTATTTATCTAGGACTTATTATAAACACATAGTCTGTAATGTTACAATATAAAATAAGAGTGTTCCAAGGACCACAATTGTGTTGCCTGCTTTGTAGTTTCAGTAACGATTTAATTTAATTATAATGTTTGTTTTCTAGCCTATGATTGGTTAATATCAAGAAAGGAACACAAATAATTTCTGTATAACCTGATTTGGTATGGGGATACACCTCCCTGACAACCAGCTGAATCATCTGTATCCATGCATTGTACTCTCATTCCAGTCTTCGGTTTCATGGAAAATTTAAGATTCAATAAATGTATATCTTTAATTTCAAAATGTAATTTTGCACGAACTCGATCTCAACATGACATTGTGTAAACGATCAATATGGCTGCTAGCCGATACATCAGTTTTTATTTTCCTTTCCTTCCCATTACTTCTCTCACATGTACGTACATGGTTGTTTTATTGAGCGCAAATTTGATCTCATAAAATAAAAAGCAACAAAATTTGACACCTGTAGTTGTTTAATGATTTTATAATTAAATTATAAGGAATGAAATTTTAATTCTTGGCCAAATTATTTAGGTATAACCTGGTCTGGGTCGGTTTATGCTTTATAATCCCCAACGTTTCATTAAAGATGTGAATAATGATGGCCATGTTTTATGACAAATAGTGTACATAGGCTAAATAGCCTAATTTTACCTCTTAAATATAAAAAATTGCTTTATTTTGGTACTAAGAAATATTTTGAAGTAAGAAAGTCAAATGTCATGGTCATGATTCACAAGGTTAATAACCATAAAATTAACAAAAGCTTTAGTACCAAGCAATATATGTGCAAAATATTTAACCTGTACCTCTTACAGTTTTTAAGATATAGGACGTGACAGACAGAAATACAGGATGATGGATGCCATGTAAATTCTTGGGATCATTGTATTAAATTAGTTAGTTGTCTGTATTGCTGCTATTGCAGGTGCAGGTTTACTCGATTATGATAAAATGGGTTTAACTAACATAAGATGGCAACCCAGGAGTGATCTTATAAAAGAAGTTAAGCCTCATATATTGTGTGCTGCAGAAAATCAGGGCGGAGAACATCAGTTAAAAATGAAACATAAACGTGAGTGTGAAGTTTAAAACCATTTATTGATTTGAATAAATACTATAACCAATGTTAAAAAATAAATGCAAAAAGATATAAGAAGGCGCATATCTAAACTTTAATGCTAAAGTTTGCAAATACATGGTGAAAATTATCTCCCTTTTTTGCTCATCTGGCTCAAGTGAGTTTTTCTGATCAAAATTTGCCTGTTGTCTATCGTCATTGTTGTTCTTGTTGTTGTTTTTGTCGCAGTCATTGTATGCAAACTTTTAACATTATTATCTTCTTCTCAAGAATCACCGTGCCAATTTCAACCAAATTCACCACAAAATATTCTTTGGTAAAGGGGATTCCTGTTTTTTTTTTTAAATGAATGGCCACATCCACTTACAAGGGTGGATTATCGTAAAAAAAAAATGAAAAATTAGAGCAATTTTAGCTTACCGGAGCTGAAAGCTCAAGTGAGCTTTTCTGATCACATTTTTTCTTTAGTCCGTCTGTCTGTCTGTAAACTTTTTACATGTTTTCGATCCAAGTTTGACATAAATACTTAGGAAAAATCTTTAAAAGTCTCCTTTTCGAGAACCACTGGGCCAGTAAAGATTAAACTCGTGTTGAAGCATCGTCAGGTGGTGTATATTCAAGTTTGTTCAAATCATGACCCCTAGGGCAAGGATTGGGGCCATAATTGGTTTGCAAAATTCTTCAAAGTTTTCATCAGGACTAAATACAAAAACTCTTTAAAAGTTTTCTTCTTAAGAACAGCAAACCTAAGACCGTTCACATCTATATGGAAACATGGTGGGGTAGTGTACGAGGGCTGTTTAATAAATAATGTCCTGAACTGAATGACATACAATACATATACAGTGTATCACATAACATTTAGTTTGGCTTTTCCGCATTAATGAATCTTAAATGATTTTATAACAATTTATGTGACCACTTTTAATCACTCTGTTTCATTGTGAGAAGCTGGAAAACAAGGGCTAATCGAGACACTGCATTAAAAATGAATGGTAAAGAATCAGTAAACTAGAGTTAAATTAAACACTTTATTAAAGCTGCTTTAAAACTCGTTAAGAATCCCAAAGAAATATTCACTGAAATATGTAGCATTTACGGCAACCAATGTCTGTTTATAGACAAATGAGCAGATGGAATTCAATGATAAAATAATATAATGGGCATCATATATTGGTACCGTCCTTGCCAACTAAAAATATATCAACTATTATCCCGCTTCAGACAAATTTGTAGATTGCTGATTGGATAAAAGCTGATCACATGACACCCTGAAATTTTCCGTATTACGTCTCCGTCGAGGCTTAATATGAAAATCGGGCACGCGATTCCGTTCGCAGCGTTGTTATTGTAAATAAAAATGGCGGCTAAGAAACGGTTTACGTAGGTAGTTTAGTTAATTTTCTTGTTACTGTAACGATATTTTATGTTGATTGTTATTGGATTAAAATTTCATATTTTCATAATATGCACAAATATTTTTTTATATCGATAAAGGTCTTCAGCGGGATAAATTCGTAACACAGTCAGTTAGTGACCTAATACGGATTCATACAGGGTGTGAAATGGAAATCCGTATTGGGACTCGGCTTGGGACTGTGTAACTAATAATGTACTGTTTGCCAAATTTCAACAAATAATCACTGATGATGTATGACTTTAAGACATAGCAAATTTAATAGACATCATTTCGGGATTAGTTCACAGTGTTTTAAAGAAACCGACGGTAAAAAAGCTTAGTACTCAAAGGTTACCCTATGCTTTGAAAAATGAGTGAAACGAAAACGTGTAAGAATATCTAAACAATTATTTCAAAATATCAGTAATTGTAGTTATCCACGTTTGTTTGAAATTCAAACAGATAATGAAACCTGAATGTATTGCTTAAAACCCAGGAAACATAATTTACAATGAGATATACTTGACACAGATAGCAAAGGTCTGTGAAGAGCAGAGGATTGCAAGAACAAAAAGACAGATTTATATGCAGTTTTCTTAAATATTAGTGGTCTTGTTGTTCAAATTCCTATTCGGGAAGTCAGATTAATTTCTGAAAGAGTCTAGAGGGCAATTTTTTGTTGCAAATTAGTTTTTAGTGAATGAGAGAGAGGAACCAGAATCAGGATACCACTTCATTAAATTTCTTCATGACAGCGTCCAAACCCGCACGCCCTGAAGAGTAAAGAGGTTTTTGGGGGATAAACAGTAATATTTTTTACATTAAAAATATTGGCCAGATCTGTGGCCTTTTGACTTGTTTCATTTTTTAAACTTGAAAAAACACCTTTCAAAAGGAAGAAACGAGTCCAAAAAATCAAAAGATCTGCCATTTCACGTATATAAAGGGTCATATCCAAAACTGAGTTTTAAAAACAATACGAAATTGGATAGAAAAAAAAAATTACGGTCTGTCATGTGTTTTAATTGAAAGAAAATATTAAGTCAAATCATTTAGACTGAATCATTGTACTCTTCTTACTGTGCTATCGAAGCTGTTGATCGAAATTAATTTTAAGTAACTTCAGTACATTTCTTCACCTCCATTAATTTCTATCTATATATATTTGAAATACATATTAGTACCACTATTTTGTACATAAACTAATAAAGAGTGTATTTTGAATCACATATTCTTTATTATGTATTAAGGAACAATAAATACAAGTTTTTAAAAAGGTGGATTTTACGCTGGTTAATATACAGGTAGCGCTCCATTACTTAAAAGCAATGGACCTCGGCTCCTGTTTTAAATAATTTTAAGACCGTTCCCAGATAGCATGACTATGCAGTGGCGTAGCATCGTTTTTGAAAGTGGGGGGGGCCAGGCAGAGAAAAATTTTTTTTTACTTACCTGAAAAAGTTGACAAGCAAAAAAAAAAAAAAAAAAGGGTAAAACTTGCCCGAAGTCGAAAATCCTATTTCGTGGGGGGGGGGGGGGGGGGGGGGGGGGGGGGGGGGGGGGGGGGGGGGGGGGGGGGGGGGGGGGGGGGGGGGCTGGCCCCCCCGGATACTACGCCCCTGCTATGTTGGGCCAACACTGGGAAAAGGTTGTATGGTTGGCGTTGGGGGAACAACGTTGGACCAGTGTTACCACGTCAACCTCCTCGACCATGACAGAATTCCTATGTTGGTCCAACGTTGACCAACGTAAGCAACTTCCAATCACTTTACTTTCCGAAGAAAGTAGAATACTGATGTTGGTCCAACGTTGTCCCAATGTTCATAATACACCCTTAAAGAAAGTGTTTTTTTTTCAAATTGTTATTAGTATGTTGGCCAAACGTTGGCCCGATGTTTGTAATACACCTTTAAAGAAAGTATCTTATCAAGATGGTAGTAGTAAGTTGACCCAACGTTGGCCAGATGCTTGTAATACACCCTTAAAGAATTAAAGTGTCTTATCAAGTTGGTAGTAGTATGTTGGGCCAACGTTTGCCCAATGTTTGTAATACACCCTTACAGAAAGTGTCTTATCAAGTTGGTGGTAGAATGTTTGCCCAACGTTGGCCCGATGTTAGCAAGAGTGTCATTTTGTTTAGGTGTTTCAAAGATGGGATATTTATATATTGAGCCAACGTTGGTCCAATTATTATACTGCCAACTAAATGATGGTGTCAATTTTATAATTAGCTGCTGAGCTTTACGCTGGGACAACGTGGGTTCCAAATATTAATTTAGATGCACATTCTGAAATAATTAAGAGGACATTCTATGTCCATGCTTTAAACTGGATTAAATAAATGCTTTTCTTTAGATAAGATATTTTCAACATATTAACTTTGAACTTAAGTGATCACAACACCAAAGAGTGTTTAATTCTATTTTTTGAATTGTGTGCATGCTTGTTTATTTGTAATAAAACGCTTAAAATTATGATTTTTTCATGAGCGTTGTATTCATGAGAATTTAGATAATACTAAATAAATGTTAGTTTAAAGTTCACAGGAACAGGATGTGAATATATATATTACAGGGAACAATTATCTACAGATGTACTTCATAATGGATGAGTGTGACTCTCCTGGCCAGTTTCGATGTGAGGCTGTAGTAAAGCTCTTCGGAAAAATATATCCCATCTATGCTTATTTTAATGCAGATAAAGCTCAGGACGGAGGAGTAAGTTCAAAATGTATGTTAATGTATTCATGTTGTACTGTCTTTATCTTTATATTGCATTATTTACCTATCTAAAAATGACTCTCATTCTTTTCATTTTCTTTTTTTTTATTTTTAGCTCTACTGGTCAGAGACCAGAGGAGCCTATGCGATAGTAAAGTGTCCGTTTGGCCTTTTGACAGTTATATAGCTGTCCATCTGTCTGTCTGAATAAAAACATATCTTAAACATGTTTCTCCTATACTTTTGGACTGATAACAGATTTCAATATAAGTTGGCTTACGAGTAGAATACATTTGTATACATTATTATTTTTTGGTGAACAATGTTAAGTGATTACTGAAAATAATAATAAAAAAAACAAGATGTGCCCGGCGGAAAGAAAGTACAAAAAAAGCTATTTTTATCATACAGGTCACAATCAAGGTCACAAGGTCATTGACCTTGGTGGTTTTTTTTAAAGAAGTTAATTAGTGGAGTATGAAGTCTCTATGTGTTGTGGTTCTAAAGTTATGGCGGGGGACAAAGTTGACTACAGACAGACAAACACCTAAAGAGACAGGACAAAAACAATAGACGCCTCGGATCTATCGATGTTGGCGCATAAAAAATGAAATACTACTCATAATACAGATTTGGTCTGATTTTGATATAATGCGGCAGACAAATAGACTACAAAGAGAAAAATAATTGTCTGTATTGTTTTGTATTTTGATGAATGATGATGCCATGTTCATTGAAATTAAAATTTCTTCAATATTCTTTTAAAAAGCTATTTCCGCCTAATTACGCGAGACGGTATGCTCGCGAAAATTTCATTCTCGCGCATATTAGAATTCCAAAAGATTATATAGAGCAATGACCACAACTCGTGAAAAGTTTTTCCCGCTAATAAAGAGTCAATGACTATCTCGCGGAAGTAAAGTTTCGCGAAAATTAAATGATCTACAGTACTTGTCCATATCTTTTATATTGTAAGGCCCAGGACCATCAGACATTAAAGGCGTTTAGGTAATGTGTCTGGAAGCAAGATAAGTAAAATTCCAAAAGTAGATCACATTGACCTAATTTTTAATTTCTATAGCTATAATAAGACAAATTGTGTCCAAATGATGACTTGTACAGTATGAGACCTAGAATCCTTAAACTATCTAGGAGTAGGGGTGGGATGTTTAAGAAGAGACATATTCACATCTTTTTTAAGATTGTACTTACCGTAAATCTGGTAATTATTTTGCGAATCTTGCTCAAAATGCTGTTGATTAATTTTTACGTTTCAAAAATTTGCGAATGACCACTACTTTGATTACATTTTCTTATTGTTGAATTATTTTTAAGAAAAATATTAATGTGATTGCAATGACCTTGCAAAATTGCAAAAAATTATTTACAAGCAAAAATTCCCAGATTTACGATATTTTACAGGTGATTCACAAAAGAAAAAGGGAGAGAAGCTGTACCTTCAACTTTTGGTATGTTTATTTTTGGAAACAATCAACACTCTAGAAAACAAGATGTGTTTGTGAAACACTATGCGTCCGGCGGCAACAAATCTTTTTAAAAAGCTATTTTAGCATATATGTCACAGTCAAGGTCATTGACCTTGGTGTCATTTGAAAGAAATTAATTAGTAAAGTATGGATACCAAATATGAAGTCTCTATCTCTTGTGGTTCAAAAGTTATGACAAAGTTTCGAAAAAATATATTTTTAGCATAAAGGTCACAGTAAAGGTCACAAGGTCATTGACCTTGGTGTCATTTGAAATAAATTAATTAGTGGAGTATGCATACTAAATGCACAGTCTCTATCTTCTATTGTTCGAAAGTTATGGCAAAGTTACAAAAAACTATTTTTAGGATATAGGTCACAGTAAAGGTCACAAGGTCCTTGAACTTGATGTCATTTGAAAGGGTTTAAAAAGTGTAGTATGCAAACCAAATATGAAGTTTCTATCTTTCATGGTTCAAAAGTAAAGGCGAAGACTATAGTTTGCAGATAAAAAGCTATTTTTAGCATATAGGTCACAGTCAAGGCCAGAAGGCCATTGACCTTGGTGTCATTTGAAAGAGCTAAATTAGTTTAGTATGTATACTAAATATGAAGTTTCTATCTTTTATGGTTTAAAAGTTATGGCGAAGGTTAAAGTTTGCAGACAAGTTTGCAGACAAACAAACAAACAGACAAACAGACAGACAGGACAAAAACTATATACGCCCCGGATATATCGATCCGGGCGCATAAAAATATCATTGAAATTCTTTTTCATGCTTATTTTATCTTGAATATTATTTTCATTTTATGTAGGATACTCTGCCAGACCTCTACTTGAAATCTGCAAGATTGTCGTATGTTGCATCAGGTTATCATATATCAGAATTGAAAAACACTCAACAAAGACCTATAAGAGCTAATAATGTATTATAATGTTCAAGAAATCAAATTGTTATAAAACTGAGCATTTTTTCCAAAGGATAACAAAAACATTATACTTTTTTTAGTTTCTGGAGAAGATGCAAAACAAAGATCATCAAAGAGTGTTGGTATGTGTGCTGAATTGTTTCATCCTTACCACATTTAATTATACCCCCCACTTGAAAAGCGGGAGTGTATATAGTATTCGGTATGTCCGTCCGTCCGGCCGTTTGTCTGTTACGCTTTGGGGTACTTATCTCTTATCAGAAACTCCTCTCATACCACTGAATTCACATACCAAAACATGGACACTATCGTTTTATACATATGGGAGGCGAGGGGTATCATTTAGTGAGCTCAATGCTCACAGTACCACTAGTTGGTCTGAAAATTTAATGTTTGTCATTTCCCGGTAACATTTTCCCATATCTTTTTAAATTGCATATTGTACAAAAAAAATAATTTGTAGGCAGTATTGTTGGGTTATTCCCTAACATTGATCTTTTGGCCCCTTTTTATGCAAATTTTACAAAACTTGAGCCTTTGCCTTAACTTCTGAACTTTTTAACCTTTGTCTTAACTTCTGAACTTGTTATATATGCTATGGCTTTCTAAGTCAAATGTACATTTCATGTAATAAGACCTTTAAATCCTTGAACATCAACAAATAATTTAATTTTGTTTGTATTCTCGCCTCTCATTGGTTGATTTCCAAAAAGGAACGCAAAACATTTTGTATAATCTGGTTTGGTATGGGGACACACCCCCTTGACGACCAGCTTAGTCATCATATCCATGCAGTCCCCTCATTTCCAGTCCTCGGAATCCATGGAAAATTCCAGATTTAATAAATGTACCTTCAACTTTAAAGAATTACTCGTTCTTACCTCATGTAAACAAACATCATGACTGCTAGATCTATGTATCAGTTATTACCTCCCCTCTCTTCAAATCACTTCCCTTACTACGTTTGTATTATTGCGCGGTAAATTTGAACTTATAAAAAGCAACACAATTTTACATCAAAAGTTGTTTAATTATTTTAAAATTAAATTATAAGGAATGACTTTAATTCTTGGCCATATTATCGAGTATAATCTGGTTTGGGTCAGTTTACGCTTTTTTATAATCCGCTTCGCGGATTATAAAGCGTAAACTGACCCAAACCAGATTATACTCGATAATATGGCCAAGAATTAGAGTCATTCCTTAATTAACATTGGATTTTGTTTCACTGTGGCATTGGCACAATAAAGATCATTTAGTGCTTCAACTAAAACACCAGATAAATGTATACATTGTAGGACAAATACTCGTGCAGATGACATCTCTATACATGAGAGAAGATAATCTTGAATAAGAAATCTAACAACATACAATCAGACAATTAACCTTGCAAATAACAATTTAATCCTAAGGTTAAACTAACTAAAGTTAATGTTGATGCTCTAGCTAGATAGGGCCTCTGATTTTATATATCCTGTACCAAGTAAATTTGTCATAAAGTGAAATGGATGCAAGACAATTAAGATGCAACATTAACATTTTAATTTAAGTGGTATAAAAGTATGTTTACTTTCTTGCACAATGAAATATTGAGGACACCCCCATTACACCCTATTCATTTAAGGAAGGGCTCTAATTTTGGGGAAAATCATTCGAGTGTAACCTGGTTTGGGTCAGTTTACGATTTATAATTCGCAAAGCGGATTATAAAAAAGCGTAAACTGACCTAAACCAGTTATATTCGAATAATTTTCGCGAATCAAAAAAAAAAAAAAAATGAAACTGACCCAAAGTAGGTTATACTCGAATAATTTGGCCAAGAATAAGAGCCATTCCTTCTGATTTTTTTTTCTGAATTATTAAACAACTAGTTGTGGGAGTAAATTTTCGTTGCGTTTTATGATTTCAAATTCGCTGTCAATATATACGAAATTAGTAACGGAAGTGATGGGAGGGAAGGGTAGGTACATGACATTGTTTGTTCAAATGTGGTAAGATCGAGTTACTGACTTACTGTTTGAAATTAAAGGTACATTAATTGAATCTAGAATTTTCCATAAATCCTGAAGTAGAAAATGAGAGGATTGCATAGATACAGATGGATTCAACTGGTTGTCAAGGGGGGGGGGGGATCCCCATAGCAAACCAGGTTATGCATAAATAATTTGTGTTTCTCCCTTTTGGATATTCTTTAACCAGTGAGAGGCAAACAAAATTATATTATTCTCATATTTGTAAACATATTTTAATGACATAACCAAACATTACCATCTTTTTTTCTTTATCAACTTGATCACCTAGTTGTTATGTTATGACGCTTATAAAGCTTAACAGCTTATACAATTTTTAAGTCCACTATTGACTGAATGAATATTTTTCTTTAAAAGGTGGCTATACTAAAATAACTGGAAAATATGAAGAAATTAAAGGATTACGTCATGACGTTACAGTGCAAAGTGGATACGAAAGAAATCAAAGCAAAAATTATAAAGGTGGTTGAGTTTTACTTCTTCTATCAGCCATTGGATGACTGGCCCAATGCACGAGTGATTTTGGCAGGCCTAGTGAAGGAAAAAGCATTATTTGTACATCCGTACAGATTTCGAATGTTTCCACAGTTTCGTATTCTATTGGATAAAAAGAAGCGTGAAGCTTGGGATGCTAAGACAGGCAGTGGTGAGAATATTTTGATGAGACCAAAAAAAATTCAAAACATTTGGATCTAACAACTTGAGTCATGTTTTTATGAGTAAAATGAACGAGTTTCACCGCGTATTTGTTATTTTTTATATTTTCAAAAAGAAAAGCGATTTGATATGAAAGAAATTACGTAGTATAGAATAATAAGAATGTTTTTACAAGCATCACAGAAGGTTAACAATTACTTTATGTTCTAGAAATGTATTATTTGCATCATTTTCAATGAAATAAGGCCAAAAAATATATACCAATCCAGGCATCCAGTTTTTGTTTGTATCATCTGTCCTTAATTTATTTGTGCTTTGAAGTGTCCATTTATTTTTGCCAGGAGTCAAAGTTTTCTATTTATCCTTTTTATAATAGATTCTGTTTCTAAAAATGCCCTAAAAATTTTAAACACATATTAAGTTATTCTGATAAAAATAAAACACAATCACTTATGTATTTTATATTTTTTCACCACTACCAACAGCATGTGATTTTGATATTTCTTTAGCAAATGTAGCCCATTTTACAATTACCATACCAATGGATCTGTGTGATACTCTTACCGGGACATTCCAATGTCAGGCTAAGATATTGGCAACTGGTTTCTCGAAGCACAATAATGCATCATTGGTAACTGGATGGTACAAACTAGATCACTCCCATTTATCTAAAAAGAGTAAAAACTGTGGGGGAAAAGAAGGACCAAAAGGTATTTTTAAAAAGTTTTTCAAAATAAAATTACAGGTAAAGTACAAAAATCTTTTTAAGTCACCTTATTACATTTAGGAGTGTTTCTGTTTCCTCCCCTGCTCCTGGGTATTGATTGATTGATTTTATATTGTTTTACGTCCCTCTCGAGAATTTTTCACTCATATGGAGACGTCACCGTATGCCGGTGAAGTGCTTCAAATTTTGACCTTTACTCAGCATTCAGGGACATTGAGCAGTGAGGGATCTTTATCGTGCCAACGCCTGCCGCTGACACGGGGCCTCGGTTTTTAAGGTCTCATCCGAAAGACCCGCAACTTTCACTTCAAAGTGCCGAGCGCATGCCGAAGGAACAGTTGCTACCCATTTTATCGACTGGGTCCTGGGTATTGAGTAGATGAACTACCTACACATAGTTATGATGAGCAAGAATCCTTCTTCCAGAATTGTTTAATTTCAAGCTTAAGACCCCTGACCTGACCCCTGACCTTAAGACCCCTGGGTCAGGGGTCCTGTAAAGTGAAAGCAGTTCTAATGATTATATTATATATACTGAAAATAAATTAATGCTTTGAAATCAAACTCGGAGTACTAGTACTTACCTTTTTTTAAAAATGTGAAATGTGTAGTCCCAGGGTCAAGGGTTCATGTGGGGTGGGGGCACTAGTGATTATTGCTTATAAGTTTTAATGCATTTTTTTGTTCCCCTACTCTGTCTGTGGGTATTAAGTAATCAAACTAAGCATGCTTAGTAAATAGTTGTGATGAAAGTTGTTACATGATGCTCAGGTGACCCACATGTATAAGGCCCATGGACATCTTGTTCTGTTACATCATTTCAGTTTTAATGGATAATTTTTCTGAATTAAACATTACGCTGATCAGATGCATGAATTAAATTATAAAAAAAAAGTTCTGCAATTATTGTAATTGTTAGTCTGATATGAGTCATTATCAAAATTCGCCAATATTTTGGTCACAAGCCGATAAAAAAGTATATGAAGTAAAAATTATATAAATTTTCAAATCACTATTTAGAATACATTATTCTGTATGTAGTTGGCAGAATATTAATTTTATAGCTGTCTGATATATTTAAAGAAAAAAAGCATTGATAATAGCTCAAATAAGCACATTTTGCGATGTCCTACACTCCATTCCATTGAATTAACAAGTGTTTATGGCCAAATGTTGTTCATTTTCTTTTCATTTTTTTCCTTGTATGCCTTAAACTATTCATGATAAATGCCATAAAAACACTAAAATTGTCTTAAATAAGCTCATCTTGTAAATATAAAGACTAAAATGTGTGTCCCACGAGTTTTTGTCTCTCCTGTTACGCCAATGAAAATCCAGAAAATGGAAATATTCAGAATGAACTTTTCTGGGTTCCCTACTTACCATTAGCCTTAGTTACATTTGCATGATACTAGGTTGTTAATGTAATTTATTTAAATTTGATAAGTTTGAATAAAATGTCCAAAATATAACTATGATTTACACAGTAGAAAAAAATTATGTCCGTACTGTTACATTGAAATGAAGCATTAACAATGGAGTGAAACAATTTTAACTTCTTTTACAAAATAACTGAAACATTTTGTTTCAAACCTACTGCATCATCAGCTTGTATGGTAATCAAAAGGAAAATAAATTACCAAATATAGAGCAATTGTCTACCCTGTTATATGTCCATCCTGTTACGTGTTAATTTGTAACAGTAAAGACAATTTTTGTAACAGGAAAGACTAACATTACATAAAATGTGGATTTTAGACCTATCTCATCATTAACCAAGAAATTTATTGCATGATTTTTATTAACATTGAAGTAAGTAACACAAATACACCTTGATTAAGGATTCGTTGTTTCTAATTGTTAGTTGAAACATAAAAAGTGATTTTGTAACAGGAAAGACATAACATATTGTAACAGTACGGACAAATTTTGCTTAAATCAGAAAAAAATTGGACTTTTATTAATTTGTCAGATATAATATTATTTTCATTTTATTATTTTGTAGTAATCGTTCTATTTTTTATTCTTTTTTCAACTATGAAAAGATAATTTTTGATATTAAAGGACTTCTAAATATAATTCTGTAACAGGAAAGACGGGTATTGATATAAAATAAACAATTTTTGAGAACTCTTTACTTATAAGCACAGTATAATTGTTGAATAGTCTTTGATGGAAAAAAAATCATTTTAAAAATCATTTTTAGCCCTTTTACCCATAATATAAATTCAATATATGATTATTTATTAATTCCGTGTAACAGGAAGGACACAATAAATTATATTACTTAGCTATAGGCAGTATATAATTTTCCATCTCTAAACAAAAGTTTCACTCAGCTTAAGGGATTTGTTACCGCCCTATTTAGGCTGGAATTTAGGCCCAATTCCAGAGGGTCATGATTTGAACAATTTCTTTAATTGAAGATGAAGATGCATCCAAAGTAATACCCTGGTATTACTGATCATGGCTCTGCTACATGTAATGAGAAGATTTTTCATAACTATTTGTACCCCCAATAGCCATGTAAGTCTAAATTAACCAATAGATGCCAAACCCTACACCAGTGATCATGATTTGAACAAATTAGAATGTACACTAAGTATAAATGCTTTTATTTAGATTTGACTGATCAAGGGTTTGCTGTTCCTGAAAAGAGATTTGTTGATATGTGTCCCAACTTACGCCAGTAATATTTTGATCATTCATAATGCCATACCCTACCCTAAGGGGTCAAGATTTGAACAAACTTTAATCTACACTATGTCATGAAGCTTTAAATTTAAATTTTATCTTTTCTGGTCTTTTTTAAATGACCTGTCAAAGAATTTTATTCTTTCTTAATTATCTATTGGAAGAGGGTGTGACCCTTCATTTGAACAATTTAAATTTCCTTTTCATAAGATACTCTGTGCTAAATATAGTTAAAATGACCAAGATAAAAAAAATGTGAGAAGTTTCAGAAAACAATAACAAGTTAACACCAACAAACAAAACACAAATCTCAATAAGAAAAGCTCACCTGAGCATTTGGCTCAAATAAGCTATAGTAAACATCATGAGTGGGGTTTTTTTCTTTCTTTTTTTTTTAATTTTTGTTTGTTTGTTTTTGTTTTGTTTTGTTGAAAATTGCCATGTGATATAATTTCCCAATCAGTGATAAAATGAAATTAAATTATGACCTAGCTAGGACCTATTTCCAAATAGCAGTGGAAAATTCTCAAGTTCATCAATCAACTTGCCAGAAACATACATTTTTTTGAACTACCTGGTAATATTTTATATTTCTATATTTAGAAAAACAGTGAAAAAAGAAAGTTTTCTTCTAAAAAAAGGTAAAAGAAAATTAAACAGGCAAAAGGGGGATGGCTCTACAAATCCATGTTTTTCTTTTAAATGGAGGTTAAATATTTTTTTCAGACTCTACAAAGTGTCCTTCCTTTATGTTGTAAACGCCAATATTTGCATAGGCAAGCAATTTTCTTAATGCAAATCCTATTTTGTTTTACATTTTACATGTAATTCAGGAATTATTCTAAGTTATATTTAATTAACATGTAACATTGTTTTGTACTATTACAATTCTGTGTATTTTGGAAAAGTCTCTCCTGTAACAGTCATACATATTCATTATTTTTATTCTCTATTTGTTCCTATCTTAACTTTAACATAAAGTTTTTTCATTATTTGGGAACACCAGTGTAAATTTTCAGGATTAATTAAATTATGTGTTTAACAAAATGAAGAATTTGATGTAGATACACAGAAATTTCTCTCCTGTTGCATGTTCTGTTCTTTCCTGTTACACTTTTTAACTGAGAGACCAAAAAACCTTTCAAGGTCATATTTTTCTGGGATTGTTATAGTTAATCTATATCTTTATAATATATTAACAGATTTCAGACTGAAACTGATTCAATATTTACTTTCCAATCATTTCTAAACTAGAATTTAGGATTCTGTTACAGGAGAGACATGTCTATTGCAAAGTACTGTCTTTCCTGTTACGGGCCTGTCTTTCCTGTTACATGCACTTTAATTATGAAAATATGTGGTTTATATGTGATTGTAACAAGATTGGATCTACATGCATGCATAAAATGCCATTTCTTATCAAATGTGTGAATGCGGTTTTTTATACTAACTTTTACGACTGTAAAATGGTGAAAATATTGACCAAAATGATGTTCAGATTTGAAAATTGTCTCTAAAATCATTGTAAAAATTATTTTGCTCCTGTTTCATTGAAAAATTATAACTGATTCTTTATTTGTCATGCTTTCACAAACTAGGCTGAACTAATTTTATAATTATTTTTCCACCTCTTAATAGTAAAACTTGCATTAATGTGTCTGTAACAGGAAGGACAAAATTTTAGGTGAACCAGTATTTTGATTTCTTCTTACTCCGAAATCAGATAATTTCCAGGTGGGAGTTAAGTGTTTTTGTGTTCTTCAGATATGTGTTTTATGGTAACGATTTAAAAAAATTAATTCTAAATGCAAGAAATTTGCTGATTTTTCCAATATTTTTTTCTGCGGTTTTTGATAATGACTCATATGCTTCAAGAAAGATATTTATTGTTGATACATAATTATTTTATATTAATCATACTGTATAGCAGGTTAATTTTTAACAGGAGTTAAAGTACTTTGGCTTTAATCGTTATACTATAGTAATCATCACTAACTAAAAGAAAAAAAATCACTTTCTGGTAAATTACTATGATTAGTCTGTTGTTTAAGCAATATATCTTCCTTCTGGTATTGACAGTATTTACTCAAATATTTTTGTAACTCGGTACTAAAACATATATAAACATACAGTTACTGAAGCTTATTTAGAAGATTGATTGTGTATTGTTTAACGTTCTATTCGAGAAACGTCACCGTATGCCAGTGAAGCGCTTCAAATTTAGACCTATAGTCGGCACTAAGGCATTATGCCAAAAGTAAATCCTAGCTTAAGAATTCTGTTATACCATTATAGTCATTAAAATTATCATAGAACTAAAAGTAATTTTGCAGCTTATGGTAATGAAGAAGAATACACTTTACAGCCTATATTTAACACTGAGGAGGACCTAGGAGGGGAAGGAGGGGGAGTGGCCATTGGAATTATCTGTGCTCTGGTTGTGCTTGGAGTCATCGGTTTTGGAGCTTACAAAATGTGAGAAGATAATCTATTGATATATCTATTTATGACATTTTTAACAACGATATACTGTAATTATTCAATGAATAAAAGTGATATCCTGTCACGATGTGAAAGGATATCAAAATGATATTCTGTCACAGTGTGAAAGAATATCAGAAGTGCATGAAAACTCTCGATTTTCCTTCCCTTCAAAAAGAGTGTTGTAAAAAAAAAAAATACTCCTTAATCTTTTATAAGATAGAAAACGAGTTCATAAACAGTATTTCAATAAAACTTGGCACACAAGTAGACTATACTAAGATACATAATTCTGTGCATCGGTTTTTTATTCAATGAACGGTGTTGCCTTGGTTACCCAAACTAGAAATTTCTGTTAAATACTTTCAAAATGCTTCTCCAAATACAGTTTAATTCTGATTATGATATAATTTGGCATGCAAGTAGTTTTTTGTTCCTGATTTTGATGATATATAATGATTTTGCCATGGTAATTAAAATTAAAAATTCTGTAAAATTTTATTAAAATCCTCTCTTACAGTTGTTGTCTTATTGTAATATATATATTGTCTCAATATATTATACAGTTTAATGCCCTAGCTGCTACTTTTCTCTTCCTATATTATAAGTACAAACCAGTAGAGCTACAGTCTCGACAGAGACTTCTGGTTTTTATTATACCTTGTGGAAATATTAAGCATGATATAAATAAATATCATTTAAACCTGTGTGCCAGGTTTTATCATATTGTTTAAAAATGTATGAGACTTTTTAAAAATTTCATTTTTAGGTTATTAAGTGATATTTATGAGATTCAGAATTGAAGTCCTCGAGTCTGGGCATAACTTGATTGTGGGAAACTGTTGAAGAAAATTATCATGCAAGCCAATCGATTGATCATCGTCATGAAATTGAAAAATCTTAGAGTTATTTCTTATATTTACATGGTATTTCGGCGTTTATGCAAATTATCACGCAAGCATATCTATTGGTCACATCATGAAATCGAAAAATAAGAGTTATTCCCTAGATAAAGTACATTAACTGTAATTTTATCTTGGACAAAGACATTGGAAATGTAAATATAAATGAATAAAGGGCAAATATACCACAAATTGGAATTCAGATTTTATTAGAGGCAGTCAATTCTAGTCATAATTATATGTATGTGTTGGAGGAGCATTTAGAAATCTGCTTAGTTACCTCTAGTACCTGTGCTTTTGAACCATTTACCAACATAATGATTCAGACAAAGTCACTAGTTTCAAAAATTTTGTCAAATTTTGAGGAACATCTATATAAAGTTCAATAAAAATTGTAAGAGCCCGGGCAAGACCAAATTTAATTAAACCCTGGGTTCTAATCCCATTTCTGGGCTGAATATATTTTCATTTTTCAATCCACCTTTCCTACTATTGATGTATATTTCTGTAAACCAAATTTTATTTGCGACATATTTATTTCGAGGTTTACCAGGGGAAAACTAGTTCGCAATCATTTTTAACGACTAAGCCTTTCTTGGATCTTTAGTTGATAGACTCAAGAGACTTTAAGGACCAGTTCGCGGTAAGAATTATTTGCGATGGCGAGGCTCTTGCAACCTCGCAAAAAGTTTTCGCACGCAAATAAAAGTTGGTTTACATTACCTAAGAACCTGTCAAACTTCAAATCTTTTTCCCTCTCTCTCAATTTTTTATTCTTTACTAAGAAAACTTTTAAGTTACAATAAATATAGTCACAGCATTTTAAGTCACGTTCCCGAGGTTATAAAGTTTTGTATTTACTGTTTAGATTTTATTTACTTAAAAAATGTTATGTTGAATGACTCAAAGTTTAATAATATCAGTATTTTATTTAAGGTTTCGTCAAAGGTCAACATGTCCGATTTTTTTTTTTACAATAGCCCCAAAACTATGTAAGGTATAAAGTTAAAACTTTTACAGTTTATAATTTTTTTTATTGATTAACAGATAGAAAGTATCACTTGTTAAAGAAATACTTGGAATAATATTAATTGAGAAAATTTCTTCTTAAAAATGCATATATTTTCAAAAAATATACACCTAATTAATTCCGTGCTTTTAGTGAAAACCATCATTGCAGAAACAAAATATGTTTATCAATGAAGGGCAAGTTGGACTTGGATAACCTCTGGAAAGTTGTTTTCCTTGTTTATTTTGTCCAAATGTTAAGACTTGAAAGTGAAAGTACAGTGCAAATGGCGGATTCTATAGGGGTCTTGTAATTATACATGTCATGCTTTCAATAAAAGCCTTTCAGAGACCATTCACATCCAACTTGCCCTTCAATGATAAACATATATCATTTCTACAATGTTTGTTTTCACAAAAAGGACAGAATTAAGCAGGTGCATTTTTCTTTAAATATGCACATTTTCTGATACAATTTTTCTCAAAAAATATCTTTTTAAAAATATTTGTTATCAAGTGATACTTTCTATCTGTTAATCAGTGATATATTTAAAAATTGTAGACGTTTTGACTTAATACCACACATAGTTTTGGAGCAATTGTAAAAGTAATTTTTTAGACTAGTTGACCTTTGACGAAACCTTAATTAAAGAGCTCTTTTAGCAGAAACGTAAAAGTTGACAATTGGAAACTTTGTCATTATCATAAGAAACACATCAATTTTTTTCAATGTCTCCAAGTCATCAAGGTTTCCATGCACATGTAGTTTAATTGTCAATTGAATTTTTTTAAAAAAAATGATAGCCAAGTGTATTGTTTTCAATTACTTCGTGTCTGGTTCTTTTCTAAATTGATTTTTTTTTAAATTTGAGTCAACGGTTATAAAAGATATTCTAAAAGAAATGATTTCATGCTTTTATTTTATTTTGTTTTGCAGATACATGAAAAAGAATACAGGACAGGGCACTAAGGTAAAAGTGTGAAGTAGGAAAATATGGTTTCAAAGAAAATGCTTTGAAAATAGTCATGCTGAAAATTCAAGACTTTACCCCTTCTTATAACTGAACTACTGAGTCAGGTATCATAAAATTTTGAATTAATTTATAAAACAAGGTAATAAAGAAAACTTGTGTCCCCCACTTATGGTAAAAAGAAGAGCATGCATGGATTGAATTAGGGGAGGGGAACATTTTAAGAAGGGCGGGTGGGGTTATAGGGAGTTCTGGTATTAAATTTAATTGCAAAAATTCAAAAGCGTTATGAGGTATCACCTGGAAATGAAAGTTTTACAAACACACACACACACTCACACCCACCCTCTCACACACCCTCACGCACACAATGTATGAATTCGAATTAACAACGTTAAACCTTTGACCCTAAAAATAGATAGAGGTCTTTCTTACGCCATGAAGAGATTGTATTATTTTTTATACATTGTAGTTTTGCCTTGTCCAAAGGCTCTTTGGTGATGTGGGGGTCTTGATTTCGCAAATTTTAATCTTCTTCACACATAAATGTTATTTACCAAATTCATTGAAATTTGTTCAGGGATTTTACCGGTGAAACTTAGAATGTTGGACTGGAACCAAAAATAAAACCCCGTAATGTTAGTCCTATACACAGTGATAGTTTTTATTTATTTTTTTTTAAATAATCCTATATTGAATTATGAAGTTTCTCTGGTGCATATTATGGACAATGGCCCTCTTATTAACATATAGGATGAAAGTGAAACAAGACCCATTAACCCCGGAGTGGCAGGAAGGGGGAGAGGTCGAGGGAGGGGTCGTGGAAGAGGGCAGGTACGACTTTCATGTCAAACTAGTAAGATTTCCAATTATTATCATGCCAATCCATCTCATACATGAAGGCAATTATCAAAAAAATAAACTATATTTCTTTTATTCTGATACCTATAATTATAATATTTCATATATTCTGATACATATAATTATAATATTTCATATATTCTCATACCTATGATTATAATATTTTACAATAAAAAAATTACTTTTTTGCAAATTAAAGCAAAGGCCTGGTGAATGAAGTCATGGTTCCAGATTGGCCTAAGATTGCCAAAAACTTTTAAAAACCTGATGTACCCATAGGAAGTTCATCATTGACTTGTATAGTTACTTTAATGATGGGAATCGCAGAAAATATGAATGCAAGTAAAATTCCAATCACAAATGGAAGAAGCTAGCTTACTTCTACACTTTACAATCCTTCAAAATTTTTATTTTTAGTTTAAAAAATATATTGACTTACTTTGATTTTATGTTTTAATTAAAATGTGGATAATGATTAAAATAAAGAAGATTTACATAACACAATTAGCTTCATGTTTTATTTTGTTAGATACAGCTGTCAAATAAAAGAAATAAATTGTCTTATTTCATGTAGAAATTTAAGCCAGAATTTATTAATTATGGTAAATGGCATAAGTTGTGATGATTTTTGTTTATGATAAACAACAATCTTTGTGATAAATTGATTTTTTTTTTCCTTTTAAGATAAGTTAAAAGCTAAAGTGGGTATTTTTTAACCATCTGTTGTCAACAAATCAATATGTCGATTCATTACTGTAGATTCCTAAATATACGCGTGGAATTAATTATTGCGTAATTTCGCGAGAAGCACCAAACGCGAAATTAAATGATCAATTAAATAACTAGCCTTTTTATGGTGCTGAATGTAATTATGTTAAAACTCTTGATCAACCGTCCATTCGCGCAATTCTTATTCTCGCGATTTGCTGTTGAACCATTTTTGTCATTATACCCCTGCTCTGAGGGAGAGAGAGTAATACTGTTCTACTCTTGTGTGTCCGTCCGTAACAATTTTTTTTCGCAGTATTCTCAACAAGTACTCCGATCAGAATCGATGGGCCAGTCAAACCTTTTTATGAGGAAGTTTAGAATCTAAATTGTTCAGATTGTGTCCCCAGTGGTATAGCATTGTCACAATGCAGGATCAAAGTTAATTTTATGTTTTTAAAAGTATATAATTTTTTGTCAAATCTATTTTTTAAAGAACCGATTGGCTCAGAAAGCTAAAGTAGATGTGAAAGTTTCCTAGGGTATTGTACAAGGGTTGTTCGAAAAGTTCGTGGACGATGTTCATCTTTGTTATTATCTTTTGTTATAAGAGAGCTGTTCAGTATATAATTATCCACGGTGCTCGGAAAGAAACAGAAACGCTTTTCAATAATTTAGACTTAATGATTTCACTTAAATATTCTCTTTCATATAAAACACATTGCCGTAGCATCAAAGGAGTATATTGACTTTGTCCTGTCTGTTTGTCTGTCTAGCAGTTTGTGTGTCTGTCTGTTGTCAAGATTATCCTTACCCATAGCTATTGAGTGGGTGGGACTATGGCTTTCATATTTCACAGGTGTATTTCTTGTGACAAGACCCTTAATTGGGTACCACCATATTAACCTTGGCCATAACTTTTAAACAGTCAGAGCTAGGGCTTTCATACTTAATATGAGTATTTATTGTGACAAGACTTTTCAGCTGGTTTAAATATTTTTGACCTTGGCCTAAGAGTTTGACCAACTATTTATAAACTTTAACCTTGGTCATAACTTTTGAACAGTTATCACTAAGGCTTTGCACAGGTGTATTCCTTGTAACAAGATCTACCTTTGAGTACCAACTTTTAAGCTCAAAGGCTCAAGTTAGCTTCTCTGATTAAAATTTGTCCGTTGTCTGTCGTCGTTGTTGCCAGCTTGGCGTAGTCGTCGTAAACTTTTCACATTTTCATCTTCTTCTCCAGAATCACTTGGCCAATTTCAACAAAACTTGGCACAGAGTATCCTTGGGTGAAGGGGATTTAAGTTTGTCAAAATGAGGGACCACACCCTATTCCAAGAGGAGACATTCCAAAGGGTGAAAAATTAATGGCATCTTTTAAATTCTTCTTCTCAAGAAGGGCCAGGAAAGATGAAACTTATATGGAAACATCCTCATGTAGTGTAGATTCAAGTTTGTTCAAATCATGACCCCGAGGGGAGTTTTACATAGGAATATAAAGGGAAAAATCTTTAAAAATCTTCTCCTGAACCATTGGTGCAGAAAAGATGAAACTCACATGGAAGCATTCCCAGGTAGTGTAGATTCAAATTTGTTCAAATCATGACCCCCGGGGTAGGGTAGGGCCACAATGGCAGATCAAAGTTTTACATAGGAATATATAGGAAAAATCTTTTTAAAATCTTATTCTCTGGAACCATTGGGCCAGGAAAGTTGAAATGTGGAATCATCCTCAGGTAGTGTAGATTCAAGTTTGTTCAAATCATGACCCCCACAATGGCTGATCTGTTTTACATAGGAATACGTAGGAAAAATCCTTTAAAAATCTTCTCAAGATCAGCAAAGCCATGATTGATGATATTTATATGGAAACATCTTCAATCAGAGTTTAATATTCAATTTTGTTTATATCATGACCCCTGGAGGTACGGTCGGGAGATAAAGGGTTTACATAGAAATATATATATAGGAAAAACTTAAATCTTCTCAAGAGCAGCAAACCATGGCATGCTTGGTGATATTTATATGGAAGCATCCTCAGGTAGTGAAGTTTCAAGATTGTTCGAATCAAAATTCTTGTGGGTAGGGTGGGGACACAATGTGGGATCAATGTTATTAGGAATATATACTAAAATATCTTTAAAAAATTTCTGGAGAACAAATCCATGATCAGTATTTTTTTTATATATGGAACTAATGGAAGTATCCTCAGGTGGTTAAGATTCAGGTTTGTTAGGGTGCTCTGTGGCCACAATGAGGGATTAAAGTTTTGCATAAGAATATATAGGAAAAAAGATGTGTGATTGTGAAACACTATATGCGCCAGGCAGCCTTGGTGTCTTATGAAAGAACTTAATTAGTAGGCTACCAAATACCAAATACGTGTATGAAGACTCTATCTCCTATGGTTCAAAATTAAGGGCAAAAGTTAAAAAAAATATTTTAGCTTATATGTCACTGTCAAGGTCATTGACCTTGGTGTCATTTAAAAGAGCTTAATTAGTGGAGTATGCATACCAACTATAAAGTCTCTATCTCTCATCGTTCAAAGTAATAGCTAAAATTCTAAAAATCTAATTTTAGCATATAGGTCAGTCAAGGTAACAAGGTCATTGACCTTTGCGTCGTTTGAAAGAGTTTTATTAGTGGAGTATGCATACCAAACATGAAGTCTCTATCTCTCATGGTTCAAAAGTTATGGTGAAGGTTAAAGTTGACAACAGACAAAAAGATAAACAAACAGACAGGAGAAAAAAACAATAATCATATGCCCCGGATCTATCGATCCGGGCACATAAAAATCTTCTCCAGAACAGAAAAGTTTCTTTTAGTCAAATTGACACGTAAGCATCTTCAAACAGTAAAGAATTAAATTTATTCAAATTATGTATGGAGGTGGGGGGGGGGGGGGGGGTAGCAAAGGGTTACAATGGGAGATCAAGTAATATGTTGGAAAAACTTTTACATTAAATCTTCTTTTCAAGTATGGCAAAATTATACAAGTGTGCTTAATTGACATAGTAACATTCTCAAGTAATAGAAAATGAAAACCCCCTTCCCCCTACAAGTAAACCTTTTAATACTGAGTTGATTTGTGTTTTTTAAGTAGCCCATGTGCTCAGGTGAGCATGTGCCCATGGACCACATGGGCCTCTCGTTGATAAAATGCCAAGAGATACAAAACATATATTTGAGGAACATGTCTTCTGATCTACTAATGTGTTCAGAACCTTTTATTTTTTGGTCTGACATCTGCGAATTATAAAACCAAAGGAGTTCAGAGTGCCTCCGACAGTAGCTCTTGCAAGATGTAGCGAGACTACAGGGAGATAAGGTACACTATACACGGAAATGTGGCTAGGAAGTGACTAGCACTTGGAGACATGGTAAACAAAAGTTATGTTGTGTTGCAGTTTTTACCACCCTTTAATATCCGTAGAAATGTATACTTTAATCTCTCTTGACTTCATTCAAACTTTAATATTATTTATGTATTCCTACGAAAAAACTTGATTACCCACTGTGGTCCCACTCTACCGCCAGGGGTCATGATTTGAACAAACTTGAACCTACACTTCCTGAGGATACTTCCACGAGTTTCATCTTTCTTGACCCAGTGGTTCTTGAGAAGATTTTTAAAAGATGCCATCAATTTTTCACTTATTCCTAATTATCTCCCCTTCGTAGAGGGCATGGCCCTTCATTCGAATAAACTTGAATCTCCTTCACCTCGGGATACTTTGCGGCAAGTAATGAAGTTTGGTTGAAATTGGTCCAATGGTTCTCAAGAAGACAATCTTCATGTGAAAGGTTAACGACAAGGACGGCAACAACAACATCAACGACAGACAACGGATAAATTTTGATCAGAAAAGGTCACTCGATTCTTTGGCTCCCATGAGCTAAAAATACTAAAAATGATTTCCAACAAAACCAATTTCATCAATTTTAGAAAGATAATTTTCCAACTCTCCTTATGTTTTCTTAAATATAAAATCAAAGTCTTTTAAACTCTGTCTCAGGATTGATCTCATTTCTGTTTTACTAGGTAAATATTACAGCTGAAAACTTTTAATAAAATTACACCTTATTTGTTATCATAAATTTTTATTTTTCCTTATGTCTTCATACATTCAAAAAGCTAAAACTTTGAGTGAGAAAATCACAATGTCTATATAACTTTCTTCTTTTCCTTCTTTTCTCTTTTATTCTACAAAAGAAAAAAAGAACAGTAATATTAAAATATAGAAAATAGGCAAAATAAAAAATGAAATAAAAACAAATGAATTTGTCTGAAACTGAAGTAATAAATGCAATCTGCAAACTTCAGATTTTTTCACTGGTTTTAAAAAAGATCTCCTCTTAATCCAAAACAAGAAAGTGAATACTTAAAATAAAGGTAATCTGATATACTCTTTTCAAATATACCAAAAAGTTGACAGAATTCAATTGTTTTGACCAGAAAAAACCCAATTTCAGGTCTTATGATTCTGTTTGTATGTTTTTTCTCAAAAACTAAGACAAAAACATGGACACAAATGCTAATCATAGAAAAAAAATTGGAATCGCCTCATAATGTTACAATGTTATTGTCTTTGAATTATAATTCTTTTTCTTAAACTACAAGGTTGACCTACCCTTGAGAACCATCTGGTAGTACACAATTAGGTAAGGGAAACTGAAGCCAGAGGAGGTGTACAGAGCATACTTCAGGGTGAAGGGAAGCTGTCTGTTCCAGGAAAAGGGCCAAAACTGAAAAAAAAAAAACATATTCAAAATCATGCAGTATATTGAACATTCATTTGATAGCTTGTCAAATAACATCACTATGTCAAATTGATTTATTTATCAATAAAACGATGTATAAAAGGAATTCTTGATGTCGGCTGATGGCGAACGGGCCTTGTGAGGAAGTTTGAAGTTTGCTGCTGCATGAATTCTAATCGATAGAAAATCACATCTTCGCACTGAATGCTCTAATAATTTAATACATAAATAAATCAAAGATATGTAAAATTAAATCAAGGACAACAAATAACATAATGATAAATCTTTTTAATCTTTTAGGTTTTTTATTTTTTCAGATTTTTGTTTTTCAGTTTGTCAATGAAATAAATTTATAATTGTTTAAAAAGTTTATGTATTAACTATTATAGCATTCAGTCTGGAGATATAATTTTCATGATGTAAGGCCATACCAATTTCTAATATAGTTCGTCGGATTCGCCGCTTCTATTTTTAACAAATCCAAATTTAAATATTAAAAAAATAAATTTCGCGCGCGCATCCAAAAATAACCGAACACAAATTTTTTCTCGACTTTTTACACAAAACGCAGAAAAGACTTGGAAATTTGTATGACAGAAGCGCGGGATTTAGTGTTTGTTATTTGTTTGTACTTTGTAGCAGTCTGTAAAGTTTTGAAAGATGCCCGTGTAACTGATTGTAAGTACCAGGGGTGAGCATTTAGCATATCCAAACAACCAGGGATCGGGCTAGTTGTTTTCTGCAAGGAGGTAGCCCGTCGGGCTAGTAAAAAACATAACTACACAAGCAATGCAACAATGACAAGAACAATTAATCGGTATTTTCACTTGTATTTGTTATAAAATTCCCAACTAGTTAAAATTTTCCAGACAACATGCTCCTATTGTCATTAAATCTCCATAATCTTATCTGTTTTGTACTTCTATCTGACTTAATTACTTCCAAAAACGATCGTTTTTTCATAATCCGAATTTCCTCTATTCCTCCATTTATGGTAAATACTTGCATATATCTCATTAAATTATTTACGATTTTCCAATGAACTGAAAGATAAGTGTTTTATAACTCACATAAAATATATTTCCAGTGTATTTAATGATTTAAGATGAAAACAAAATGAATTTGATTTTATTCTAAATGATCTAGTGCAATGATCAAGAAAAAGGGAAGATAATTCATTTAAATTAATTTAATTTTTTTTCATAATAATTTATGCATCATTAATATATAATTGATAGTGAGAACTTTTAACTTTAATTTAAAAAAGAATGACCCCAGTACCCTGACTTTTTCAGCAATCAATTTCTTCTCCAGATAAGTATTTATTTTAATTTTTGCCCCTCTGTTTGGGTTAGTAACTTTTTACTAGGGGCTATTAACTTGAAAGCTGCCACTAGCCTGTGGGAAAGTACTTGATTTTTTCCTCAATTGCACACCCCTGTGTACTATAGAAGAACTTAGAAATTTTTGCCACTAATATTAATTATATTCGCTCGCCTCATAATTTTGAAAACTGAAATAAAAAAATTAATATTTATAAAATATTTTCGCTCGCTCGCCTCTCTTTTTATTTTTGAAAATCCGAAGAACTATGTTACAAATTGGTGTGGCCTAAGCTGATACCTACTCAGAATACTCAAAATGAGGGTGAGTGAGTATCCATAGGTTGATGGTGATCCAAAGCGTTGGATATAAAAATTTAGGTAGAAATTTACAGCGAGAAATATCATTTTTGAATCCAATGCTACAGAAAAACCAGTAGGCATATCCAATTTATGTGTTAAATTGAAGTCTAATTTAATATATAGAGGGGATAGAATTTTTCGATATTTGGCTTATTGAGCAGGTCCAGTACAATCACTAGATTTAGCTACGTAGGTAGAATTACCTACGTAGCTTTATTTACCTACCTCAGGTAGCTTTATTTAGCTATTTCAAGGTAAGTTTTCAAAAGTTTTCTTTTTATTAAAAAGAGACAAAAATTCGCAATTAAATGACTATTGATATTTATACTACATGTACTAGGGAGGCTTTAAAAAACAATCCAAAGCAGAGATAGTTTTCACATTGCTGCGTTTGGACAATATAGAGCAAAACATGTAATTCATTGTTTGGTTATCTGACCGTGCCGTGAGGCATGACTGAGTATGATTACTTCACATTGTGCTGAATAATTACCGACCCATTATCGTGTTAACCGGAACTGGACTCGTCATTTCATTCAAGGAGTAACTGTTCTAACTGTCATACATAGCGTCAAAACTTTCAAAACTTTGATTACAATTGCGCAGAAAAAGACATTTTTCCAAGAGGGATTTTTTCATGAATTGTTTTCAGATGAGTTCAAAGTTGAAAATGATCACTGCATCAAAATGATATTTTCTGCACACCCTGAGAAAAATGCTTTTTAATAAAAATAGATCAATCTGGTAGCTAAATAAAGCTACCTCAGGTAAGTAAATAAAGCTATGTAGGTAAATCAAGCTACATAGCCAAATCTAGTGATTGTACCAGACCTGTTGAGTGTCTGATAAAAATTCAAGGTGCCTGTGGGTAAGCTACCCACTTTACCAACACTCAAAGGGCCCTGGTCTTGGCGTGTAATAATTACTTTATCAAAAATCATATACGTAATACTAAAACAACACATTGATTTATTACTGCGTATATGACTTTTGAATGCAGATTTTCATTACATGCCGGGATCAAACCCCTGTGCTTCACCACTACTCAAACATCTTCCTTACTTTGTGAGGATCACAAGATGTGTCGTCGAAATCTGGGAGGTTGTATTTTTTAGGTTCCTGGGCGACTTCATTGCTCATCTTCCTTCTGGCTACTTGACGGGAAGCCGTCCTAGCCGCCTGAGAAGTAGTCCGTGTCACTAAACCAACCACCATTTTGGTCTCCTGTTTCCTCTGCCAAGGTCAACGTTTGGGATCCCGAACCCGATGAAATAAAAACAAAATTTTAGTAACTCGAGCACCGAATAATTCCTTCAAAAACAAAGTGCCTACAAAAACCTTTCAAAATGTTATTTCTCTAATTATAAATGTCCTTACTTTTAAGCGTTGTTTTAAAGATGACATTTACTAAGTATATGGTTTCAAATTAGTAACAAAGAAAAGACTGCATGAGAAATTTCGATGGAAATCGCCAATTAGCGCCCCCCCCCCCCCCCCCCTTCAAGTATCTAGGATTTAGCACTGAAAATGAGGAGTTATTGGTTTTAATATCTATATGTCAGTTTACCTCCATTTTATCGATAAATGCTATGCATCAATTTAAAACCTTATAATTATACATTCCCTCTCTTAGGGAAAAGCAAAAGAAATCCTATAATATATGCCAGCTTTAATTAACGGCCACTTTTTCAGACAAGTATCAAAATTTGAGCCTTGAAGTTTATAAAACCAGAAGTCTCTGATGATACTGTAGCTCTACTGGTCTGTAAGTATCACAAAAGAAAACTAGCACTTGGATTTCAAACTCTATAATAAGCATTTAGAAATATGCTTTTAATTATAATGTAGTCTCTTGACTGTGTGCCAATTAAGGGGGGACCTATGTCTGAAAAGTCTTTGTGTGAAATTTTCAAGACTTTGACATTTCCTTCCTGACCACTTGCTCTTAATTTTTATGTATTAAAAACAATACCTTTATATGCTTACTTTTACACAAGAGCACGTGCAAAAACAGTGTGAAATGCTAAAAATAGATTATTTTCAGACATTATTGTTCTACTCCAAATATGCGCTAAAAAGTACCAAAAATGTCAAATCACATTCTAAATCAACAGGTATTTAATTTATATGACTTGTATCTTTAAAATGAAAGCAATTTCATTGTAATTCATCCCGCATGAAAAATTATAAAGGAGCACAATGTAAGTATCACCGTGTTTTTCTTGTCGTATTTTTTATAATTCTGACATGAATAACAGGTAATATCTTAAAACGTCTTTGTGTGAAAATGTTGTAATTCATATTTTCTGAAAGAAATGACCCCTCTCTTTATTTTAACAAAGAAAAAAGTATACCTTTATGATAAAATAAACGATAAATATGACGTTTTCTTTTATTTTCGTACTCTTCTGTCATAAATATTGACCTTTCTGCACTTAAAAAGGTAAGTAAGCACTGACAAACATCTGAATATAACATTATTTTACAAAAAACGAGTATTTTGTTTTGATTAGAAATAATTTAAACAGATAAACTCTTTTCTTCTTCATTCTAATCATTCTGCCCCCCACCATTTCCCCGTCAACAATCAACACCTAATAGAACCTAGGAATGACATACAATAAAATCTACATATACTATAAATCAATAAGTAAATATAGGTACAAGTACATTTCTTAATTTTTAATAGTTACGGCCCTGGTAACTAGGGGTAAAAGATAGAGGAGGCGGGGGTTTGGGGGCCGCCGATTGAGGCCCCCAAAGATCGGGGGGTGTGGGGGGCAAAGCCCCCCGAAAAAAAATTGCTTCAAACGGCTCAATTTTGGACCATTTCCTTGATTTTGAGAATGCTTACCACTTTATTATATTATTTACCAACCAACTAACATTAACTCACAATACTCATCTGATGCTTCAATTGAATTTTAACTTCTGAATGTAAATATAAACAATGATAAATACGAAACTGACTTTTCCCAAGAAAAAGATAAAATTATTTGAGTCAATAGGGGTATCTGGGAAGATCGTACCCGTCGATTCATTCTGAATAGTTTTCACGGTACTAAATGCAGTTCTAAAATGATCGATCGCCGTAGTTCGAATTTCGCTATGGGACATAGGGACTGGTCCTTCGGATGAGACCGCATAAAGTTAACCAAAGCCCCGTGTCATAGCTGTGGCACGATAAAGATCCCTCTCTGCTCAAAGGCCCTGAACGCCGAGCATAGGTAATGGTGACACTCACTGGATAGCTGAAAAATTGCTCACGTGGCTATAATCAAACAAATAAATGATCAATCTTGATCCAGCTGCTTGTGTTGTGTTTCTTATTTCCAAAAAAAAAAAAAAATGAAAATCTAGAGGAGGCAATTGCCTCCGTTGCCTCAATGGTAGTTACGGCCCTGGTTACGGCCCTGAAATTGCCACTTTAACATTGAAATCATGGATGACGAGTTTTAACTCTGTTCAATCAACACCCCGCTATGTCTTAAGGTACATCGATACTCTGATAAGAGAGATAAATCTTAATGATATAAATGTCTATGACATGTATTCCTTTATGAACTTTTTTTGGAAAATCATTAAGGTTAAAGCAACATTTTATGTAAGTGAGCAGAGTTTATGAGCCTTAAGGTTTTCTGCAAGTTCCATATGGTTGCAAAAAATCTCAATGTTTAACATTAGCGGACGACTCGGAATTAGTGTTTAGGTATATTTGAAAGCAAACACACTATGAAAATGTACAAATTTAAATGTTTGCCACACAGTTTACTCTTTGAGATCGGCACCCCTTTTTGTGTACCAAAATGTTTTATTTCGCTACACAATTAGTTTATATTTGATACAATGTATATTCCCAGACGATGATGAGAAATTCTTCATGTTCTGCTTTTCCGTTTGTGTTTTTTATTCAGATAGAAAGATTGTTTTCACTTTAGTGTGGACGCTAAACAAACAAAAGAAAAAAAATGTCTAGCATGCAATATTACAAGTCATGTTCTGTAACTTCGAGATTCCGAGAAAGTGTAACGCTGTATTAACAAAATGGTTGAGATGCCTTTGAAGAGAGTCCAATTAGAGCCGTAGTATTAAAGGATATACCTATCTGCCTGGCCTCATTAAAAAAAAGTTATTAACACAAGTGCTATACGAATGTTTTAATTATTGCTTTAGACATATATATATAAATATGTACATTTCAACACAATTTACCTAAATTTGAAAAGCCGCGATTGCAGGTAAGCTGATGCCATTACATATCCATTTCTAATTGCAGCCCGGAGGACCGGGCTGCTATATACATATAAGTTTAATTGTTGTTGTATGGGGATTGGGGTGGGAGTAGTTATTTAGAATTAAAGGTTTTCTAAACATTGAAAACATTGTTAGTCAGAATGTTTTTTCCGTTTATAAATTACGAGAAATATAATATATTTACTTCCATAAAGTGAATCTGTAAAAATATATATGTTTTTCATATTTAATATATAAAGATGCTTATCATTTACTATCGAAAAACGAGAGGTCCTCTTTCTTAGAACTTCGAATTTTACTTCTCGGATAAAAACGTACTCTGCACAGAATTTTATATTCTCAAATCAAAAATTAATACATTTTAAATATAGGTGATGTATGTGTCTAACTTCAATTTATATTTTATGCAGCCAATATTTACTTGAGGAATTGATCAAGTTTAAAATGGTATCGTTTTTGATTGATTTTTATCCGACTACAAGTTTTCAAAATATTCGCGACTATCGTCTCCATCAATTTGACGCATGCCTTTTTACACATATCGAAGCGGTTTGATGATCAAGACTCATTTTCATTGTTTACTTTATATATTTCCCGGGCGACAATTGATGGTTACATCAATGTTTTCTTGTTTTTTCTCTGTGATAACTCTTTGAAAGTTAGTGGAGTAGATTTCTTGATAATTCTACCGGAATGTAAATTAGACAGGTCAATAGCTAAGTTGGCCAAATGTGCATGTAAATCTCGTGCGGCTGTCTTTGTATTTGACGTCAGTGGGAGAGGACTTTTGAAAATGGCATGGGAGTCCTCATGTAATTTAAATCCATGTCTACATTTTTAAAATCTTAATCTACAATTTTATTTCACAATGAAATGGAAATATAAGGAATCACTGTCTAGTTAGTATATTATCATTTTACAAACAGCGTGACAGTTTGCTTGATGGGGCGTGCTAAAAACTTTGTGTGCTGATTATCATTTTACTCATCGATTGGATCAATGGAATCAATACTAATTTGCATGTGAAACTCGGAATACAACAATCCCCTGATAATACTGGCCAATCACATTAAAGGGTTGTTTACCAGTACGGCATTTGTAGTCACCAGCAACACGTGGTCAGTCAAAGCCCTTTCGTTTTCTGTCCTCAAAAAAGCATGTAATATATTTGTTGTGATTTTACCGGGTGGGTTTTTAGATACATATAAGAAAATTTAAAGAATGGCATTAGTAAGGCTACTGTGCTTCTGTTGTACTATGTACGTAGCTCTATCAATATTATCATTATAGGAAGTAAAACTTGCTTTGTCCGTTCACATGTAATTGTTGTTTATTCAACGCGATTGGTCAGTATTGTCAGTGGTATTGCTGTGTTCTGTGTTTCACATGCAAAGTATTATTGATTCTATTGAAATCAAACATCCAATCGATGAGCAAAAATGATAATCAGCATACAAAATTTTAGCACGCCCTATCAAGTAAACTGTCACGCTGTTAGTAAAACGATAATAGTATACCAGGGACATCAATTATCGTTGATGCCGTAGTATATTATACTAACTAGACAGTGTTTCCTTTAGTTAATCAAATACATGTACACTACATGTAGATTTCGTCAAATGACTGCAATACACCTATCATTGATCAAAGTATACATTTTTTTTTTCATTTTCGAACTTCTCATAAATCTGAGTTGGAGTCCAGGCAATCGTTAAATAGACATATTATTGATTAATCTGACGAGTTTTGATCAATTTCAGGAATTTAGAAAGTTCATTATTTCAAACCATGCGTAATGATACAATTTAATTTTCCGTGAGATTAGAAGTCGAGCTCATATGCTATTTAAAGCATGACATGTGACTCTCGGCTATATTTTTCTGCCAAGCAGGTGAGAATTTGTATTTGGGAATATGATCGCCAATGGCCAAGTCATTCCGACATTTGGAATCTATATTACAGAAACCAATTTCTATAACGTTTTTGAAATGATGTTCGATTGTTGTGTTCAAGTGTTAACCCCCCCCCCCCAAAAAAAAACGACATAAATGTCTATTACTGTAAACGCATTACATTTAGCTGTGTATTCTATTTAGCGATTTTGGCGGAAAGCAGAGTCTGCTAATTCAAGTATATCGCTAAATGTCTTGAATATTAACTTTTATAACTAGCAAATTCAGACAGCGCTAAATCAAATCTACGCTTATTCAAAATTGAAATTCCGCCAAATATTGTACACGCCAAATGTAATACATTTACAGTATTCCTCAGTTCAGCAGCATCAATATCATTACTGCTTTTGATACAGTCTGATTTACTTTAAAAAAACCCCAATAAATATAAATATAATTAATGATTTTTAATTTTTAAATGTGGAATAAACTTTCTCAAAACAATACTTCATTATGTAAATGAGCCTGGTGTTTTATGTTTCTCCGCGTGGTAGTAGAAATTTAACCCTGAAGAACCAATTTTATACACCATGAGTTCTTCTTTTATATGAAAGTAATACTAGTATTTATTTTATTATATCGGGATCGATTTTTTTTGCGAGGGGATGGCCCACGGTGCCCTAATTTTCGGACTGGACTTCTCTCTTTTTTCATGGTATTTGGGGGAGGCATTGTATCAACACAATAAAGATGTACTTAAAAATTTTGGTAATGTTTAGAAACGTACTGAGTTCGAGACCTGCAACGACACATTACATTATCTTTGAGTCACGCCAACTTTTGTTTTGAAGCGTCTTAAATTATGAAAATGCTCATCAAATACTGGAAAAATAAGATAAATTATATATTTAAAAGTAATTAAGTTATGCATATTTGCATTAAGAAAGTACCAGGTTATATAAGGGTCCGTTTTCTCGTATACGGCAGTTATAGATTAATAACATTTAGTATAAATATTATTTTTAAAAAGAGTTGGGTTGTTCTATCTAAAATCTTTCCTTGTAATTGCTAGCTATAGGATTAATGTTAGCTTACTTTATTGTAGTGATATTAAAATTATTGGAATAAATATGATTCTTTTATAAGCATTTTCCTGACGTAAAATTTTCCTTACATCCTTTTACCTTGGTTAAACAGGTGCTTTTTCATTATCAGTTTGACGCTTTTTTTCTGACGCAACTATTTTACGTCTTAGTTGACGTCATAGTACGGCATCCTTGACGTTATAGTCGTAACGTTATTCGGCGTCGAAAGGGTAGGAAAGAAATTATGTAGCGAACAAAGACTTTAAAAAGAGAGAAAATATGCTCCAAACAAGGATTTTCACATAATTCTGCTATACCCAAATGCACTCTGTGGGTGAAGTATGAGCTAGATTAAGCCAAGGAAATAGAAAATATGCTCCAGACAATTAAAACAGAAAGGATATTTTTGACTTTTACCCTTGACCTAGAAACTTTGTTCAAGGTCACTGCACACCCTTTACCCAAAGGCACTCTGTGAGTGAAATATGAGTCACATTGGACAAAGGGGAGAGAAGATATGCTATAAACAAGGACTTTTCATATAATTCTGCTATAGCCTTAACCTTTGACCTAGAAATATGATTCAAGGTCACTGCACACCCTTTACCGAAAGGCACTCTGTGAGTGAGGTATGAGCCTAATTGCACCAAGAGGAGAGAAGACATGATCTGGACAAGGATTTATCATATAATTTTGCTATGACCTTAACCTTTGACCTAGAAACATGGTTCAAGGTCACTGCACACCCTTTATCCAAAGGCACTCTGTTTGTGAAGTATGGGCCACTCAGGCCAGATTAGGCCAAGGAAAGTATGCTCCAGTCAAGAATATATTATACAGAAAGGATATTTTTTACCTTGACCTTGAAACTTTGCTCAAGGTCACTGCACACCCTTTACGCAAAGGCACTCTGTGACAGAAATATGAGCCACACTGGACAAAGGGGAGATCCAGATGTATTCTGAAATCAGTCCAAAACTGTAAGAGGAGTAGCGATTTAAAGGAATTTCACAGAAATAGCCATTTTTAGTAACTGTGATAGTATAGATTTATATTTATTTTATTGGTATTGTTTAAATAAAATAAATTATTGAGAACTTAATTTTCAAGTATTACATAAACAAGTTTCCATATTCTAAGTTATTTATTAATTCAAGTCATTCATGGGTTTCCATAGATAGTGTATTATGTTGTTCATGGTTCAGTGGTTTTATTTCTGGTTGGTTCAATTTTAGTGTCAAAGGTAAAAGTCTTAGAGGGTATAGTGATATTAGGGTATTCGATTTTCATTCCTATATACCTGTTTTGTACATTGCATGTGTTGATAGAGGTTTTTGGACTGTACTGACATTGACAGAAAAGTAAGACATTATTTATTCATCTTTATTAACCTGTGAGAATATTGATTGTGTGATAAATATAAAAATAGAATTTATTTAATATTTTACATTTTGATGAAATCAATATATAATATAACAATTGGTTTTTAGGGAGTTCCTTAGCCATAGCTGTAAATACATACATAAATATAAAGAACTGAGGGGCCCGTTTTACAAAAGAACTTACGACTAAGATCAAAAACTTAAGATTATTGTAAAATTTTTCAAAATTAATAATTCTCTTTGAAATTTTTTGAGTAAAATTATCTTACCACATTCCATTTGAAAAGTTTAAATTAATTTTTGATATAATGTTAATCAAAAAGTTATATGAATTAAATTTGGTCTTAAGTCGTAAGTCCTTTTGTAAAACGGGCCCCTGGTTCTGATACCATATATCTGGTAAGATCAATGTTTTGTGTGTTGAATTTGTTTGTGGTGTTTGATTGTGTTTACTGTGTGAACTAATTGTTTTGCACTGATGAATTTGAGAAATATTGATTGATTTGATTTGATACAATATTGATTTTATATTATAATTGGGAAAAGCTAAATTGATTCAGTTTTACTATTCTATCTAAATTCATATTTATTTCATTTCAAACTAATTGACTATTATTTGTGTTCAATTCTGAAATTGAGTTATTTCCCTTTGATGTGTGTTTTGTGTTGTAATGTGCATGTATGTTTATTTTATACTCGTATGTATTTCAGAGCCTAGCTGTTTATATGTTGACAATGTGACATCAATAAATCTTTTACTACCAGCGTAGTTATTTCTACTATTGGAAAACCGTAACATAACCAAGGCAACATCGTTCATCAGAATCAAAAACAGATGCACCAAGTTATGTATCTCTACTCGTGTGCTAAGTTACACTGAAATCAGACCAAAACTGAAGGAGTTGTAGCATTTTCAAAAGGATTTAACAGAAATTTCTATTTTTAGTAACTATGGCAACACCATTCATTGAAATAAACCAAATTATGCATCTAGGTGTAGTCCTTTTGTGTGCCAAGTTATATTGAAATGAATGAAATCAGACCAAAACTGTAGGAGAAGCGTTTTTGATAAATTGTTAACATGTTGCAGTCGGACAGACAGCTACACGCGGACGGACGCATATATTACCTTACTATCGCATCCGGAGCAGCTAACTTACTTTTATTAAAAGATTAAAAAAACTTTTTATTTAACATTCATTATGTTCATGACAACGTAACATTAATCCATGTACAAAAAAAAACAATGGCCAACTGTGGGCTAGCGCAATGAAGGAAAACAAACAATACTGAAAAATATATGTTCAACATATTTAATTCATGATCAAGAGCCTTTAATACAAAATATACAGATAATTATTATGACATATTATTAATATATAGCATTATTAAATGGCTCAAAAGAGATAACATTTTTGAAACGATAGGAAACCTTTTGAAAGACATTTGCAGTGCATGTTCATTCGTCCTTGGAAAAAATATAACCAAAGCCTAGAGATGCTAATACCATGCATGCATGAAAATCACTCACTATGAGTTAGAAAATACTCCCAGTAAGTCTAGAAGCATAAAACAACTGAAATATCTTGTTTGACTTTTTAACATAACTGAATGAAATTTGCAGTGCAAATTAAAAAGGAACAAATACGGTATTACAAGAATTAGATGAAACATGATAAATTCTACATTTTTTTCAAACATAATTTTTTGTATTTACTAGGGGGCTCAACTTCAGGATGTCTTACAAATTGATTACGTATACATATTTTGTTTCAAAATGGCATGATATGCTTTCAAAATCGAAAAGAAATATTTTACTCATGAAGAATTTTTCATGAACTATTGAGAAACAACAATAGGGTGATAATTCTATTGACAACATCACTATGAGGTAGTGTCGACGTGGAGAACACTTTGCTACACTGCATCCATTGTATAATGCCAATTATTGCCAAAAAATCCCATAATTTCAACGTGGTGTCACACATAGTTCAAAAGCTGTGCCAAATTAAGAAATGAATCAAATGTTTGTATCACTGCATGATTTGTATGTTTAGCCAATGGTTGGTAACATGGAGAATTATTGTCCGAGTTTGCGCATTTTCAAACGTTCTGAAAAACGCCCCCTTACATTGAAGGTTTTTGCAACGTGGAGTGAACTCAGCTATGATCATAGTAATTATACTTCATTTCATTACATACCCTAGCTTTGAATGAAAATGTCTTGTTCAATAGTGTAAAAAGAAAATTTACGATGTTGAAATAAATTGTCCCTAGAAGGTTTTCAAGTTTATGCATGAAAAATTATTATTAATACTATATAGGGAATGTTAACATGGTTAATACAGCCATGATAGTTTAAAATTCTACATTTCTTAAAAACTTTAATATTTGTAAATTAGATACAAAATACTTTTAAAAAACATAAGGAATCTGCTTTAAGCTATTTTAAGCAAATTTTTGTTTTGCAACAGTTACTGCAATATTTGGCAAGAAAAATATTTACACATTTAGATCATCTACAAGAAACATTCAGTATTTTGTCATTTTTTGCACAGAAAATTAAAGTATAACATATTGGCTTTGGTTAACAATGTATGCAATATTCTACATGAAAACTGTAGCTTATACTAAAAGGATGGATCAACCTCAAGAAACTAGATATACCAGGTATCTAACATGTGAAATAATGTTACTTTGCATTTTATTTTTTAAATATTTAATGGTTCACCCTTCGAGACATGAAAGATGATCTGAAGCCAAAATATACACAAAAACGTGTTTGAATTGTATTTTTGTCAATGCCAGCATTTTGTAGCTAGCCATCCCTTTATGTTTATCCATTGTGAAGCTGCTTTTCGTTTCAAACTTAAATGAAAACATCACATTCTATTAATTATAACTAAAAAGTGATTTTTCCTAAACGATGCTGATTTTGTTAGTATGAATAATTTGTTCAATGCTCTTCCAGAAATATTTAACAAAATTTGTGGCGAGAAAACATACAATATAATGTACAAAACATATCTCAGTCCTCCAATATTTGAAAAATATGTCACTATCAACTTGTACAATAGATTAATTACGCATTTAAAAAAAATAACCTTTTTCTCCCCCTAATGATGAACAATTTGTTTCCATTCTTATGTCTATTCAAGTCCATCACTTTAAATTTATAATCAGCAAACATTTCAACAAGGATTGTTCAAGGACCAAACTCACAAAAAGAGAACAAATATAAATTCCATTTTGCCAAAAATAATTTACAAGCTGCATGGTACATCGTTTTAACATCTGATGTAAATATTGGTACATAAAACTGTACCTAAAATTAATATATATAATGTCAGATGCTATTGTTCAATGATTAATTACCCCTAGTCTACATGAACTTTGACCTCTGAACTATACAAATAAATACATACAGGTGCATAATCACCCACTGATATTATGTCCAGATTTCAATATTTCAGAAAATTTATGGAAATTGTAGAATTATTTTTTTAAATTTGACCACAGGGGTAATTCTCTAAAAAATTCACTTTCCTAGAGAATTGTCACTTTCTTTAGAATGATGATTCACATCAACATGTTACAGATTTAAGACTAACAAACCAGAGTTCTACATGTGCAAGAATGGCATGACATATATGCATGTTTCAGTTCTTATCAAGGATATAAAGTGACAAGAAAATGATTAATTATAATTTAATATACATTGAAAGAAGATCTTAAATCCTCCTTAGACAGTGTTTTAAAGAGAAAAAAAGAAGGATGAGCACCATGAAAAGAACAGACACATGAAAAAGTTATGATCAATAGATGATCACAGTGCCCTCTCTCTAGAGCAATATCATGACTATTGCCTTGGGTTCATATTTTCCACTCTTGAGGGCAATATAATAAACTATTGTCCTGGACCCATGTTTCCCTATTTTGAAGGCAATATCATGAATTATTGCCCTGGGTCCATATTTTTAGGGAATAACATTTACATTGCCTATATGTCTTTTATCTGGCATCCTATTGTCCAAGATAACTAATTTGATGATCTGTTTTAGAAAATTCTTCAAAGATGGGTCTGAAAAAAAGAAAGTAAAAAATACTTAGTACAGGATTATTAAATCAAAGCTTAAGGTCAGTTTTTATGTTAAATAATAGAGATCTTGCTCAGTTAAATTGCAGATTCGTTAACCTTCCTTATCGTATAAAGATATATGTTTCAACAAAATATCATTTTCTTTCATAACATAGCTTGTCTTGGAGTTTAAATGGATATCTCAAAGAATTGAAGACAGTGTAGAACTGCTTTCTTGAAATTCAAAATAAGAATCAGTTATATGTAGGTACCTTCATAAATTCTTTGAATTCACATTTTACTGTCTATATACATACTACAGACCTGTTTACCCATTTCGCTGTCTCTCAATATTTTTTAGGTAGATTTGTCCATGAGATTTGGCATTTGCCAGTAAGATTTCTCTTTTCATCGATTTTTCATGTATTAATAGAGAAAAACTGCTCTTCTGATTACAAAAACATGGTTAATCAACATGGTCTTTGACCTTTTATAATACCACAGCGTTTTGGCAACCCGTCATCGCTTATGTGTTTGAAATCTTCCCCTTTTAAGAAATTAAAAAGCGTGAAACTAAGAGAGATCATAATGAAAACTATGTGCTAAATAGTAAAGGAACGTATTTCCAATTTCCGTATTTTCATAACAGCAAAACGTGAGACGTATTTTAGACCAAAAATCTGTAAAAAATACGTCGAAATCGTAAGGGTAAACAGGTCTGATACTAGTAACCATGTCTGGTCAGATATAAAACTCATCACAATTCAAAACATATCCATGTATTTATTGAAAGATTCTTTTACTTATTACATGTACATATTTTGGGAATCATTAAAGGTAAGATTTCAAGGTCAATTTTGTATTTCCACAAAATTACAACAAAATAACATTAAATTTAATAGTTACTCTCTTAGTAAGACTAATGAATAACATCATTAAACTCTTTTGAAATTAACCTTTGGACATAAAAGTATTCTTGTGTATTAAACACTTACTCCATTCTCTTCTGTAAAAGGATATTCTGATTAACAATATATACTGTAGGACATAGAAGACTACCACCACCACTGAATCTAACATGCCAGAAATAACAGTACAACATTTGGAGGTTAGGAAAATGTATTCTTTGTCTAATCCACTGAAGGTACTGACAAATGAAGTCTATAAACATTCTAGAGAGAATTTAAATTAATTTGCTTGTACATTCCCTAAAGTCATGGTGAAAGTGACAAAATTATTTTCAGGTAGTAAATTGTGTTAATCCAACGACCTCAAATTTTGACCTTGACTTGACCTTTAATAATTATATATCAATTTTACAAAAGTATTATGGATAAAAGTCAGAGTATGTATACTTCAAACCTCATAATTTGACCTTGACTAATGTATTTTTTTAAACAAATAAATAGATAAAACTCACAGATCTTAAGATGACCTTAATTAATATTGACCTCATAGGGTGCCTGTAATTATAATTGATAACATATAATTTTGAAATTTTATATCTTAAGCACTGATTTCAGGTAAACAAATTAATATGAGCAACATACTCCTTGGAAAAAGCATCCGTTATCAAAATGCCTTTTTTAAAATTTTTGCTCAAAATTATGTCCACTATTTCATCATATCACAACACAAGTACCTGATTTACTACGTAATAACTGACAGAATTGTCCACAATATACAAAGATACAAAGGTCTAAGCTACAGATGGTTCTACATTACAAACAATAAATACCCAATTTACTTGTTATGAATATATATATTTTATGCCTTGTTAAATTTGCCTGCAGAACCATATGAAGGAAAAAAATTACTACTGTACCTCTACATGTTACAGAAAATTGTGATAAAAAACTCTCCCTCTAAGACCTAATTTTTCTACAACACTAAACAACAGGGTATATACTGAAAGTGTTGGGGGATCACAGTTTTTTGCCTATGTATTGATTCTCTAAAGTGAAAGATTTGGGCAAACTGGCAAAATAACGAAAGCATTTAAAGTATACATGATAATACATAGAAAAATTGAATAAAACAAATATTTTGATTTTAAAAAAATATACCAATTGACTGACAGTCTGATTTTTGACTTGTTTTCATATAAAAATTTACAAATGTGAAATGCCTGCTTAATATTTATTTGCCCCATGTTTTGTCTTTAAGAAAATGAAGAAAATGATATTCTTTTTGATTTTGAAAAGAAAACAAAATATCTATACAATCCATTTACTTCCAAAGTAATATGTTAAATGCTAGTTTGCCAATCTTCCAACTTGTTTTAGTTGAGATAGTTAACATATGTACTTTAGTACGAGGTGCAATTAAAAAAAGTACCCTTTCTCAAAGTCGTTCTACTTCTGAAAAAAGAAGAAAAATACATGAACACAAACTTAATACAACTACCATGAATACAGACTAAAGCATATTTCTAATAACTAAGATGGTATGTTTCTGATTACATGTATGGTGACAGTTTCTTCATAGAAGAGAGAAAAAATAAGTTACTAAAATATAAGTTAACACATTCCAGCAAACCTAGATCACTTGGAAAGGTTTATAAAATTAAAACAGTTGAATGAGATGGAATCCCAACACCTTTTCTTCCTATGTAATTTGACTTCAATATATGTATCTTGATTCTATGATTATTCATTTTTTTTCTCAGACATACGGTGCTCAACATGGAAAGGTTCAACTTTAAATGTATCATGATTTATTTATTAATCTAAATATAATCATATCTGTTCTAGCACTTTAAACAATGAGTCAATCTTCCAACATGAACTTGATATTATTCTATAACTATGTTTATCTTGGAGACCCATGTTGATATCAGATTAAAACTAGGACATGACAATAATATCCAATGCACTAAAATTTCAACATTTGACAGAATACAAATACTGTACAATACAAAAGAAAACAAACATATATTCTTTCTTCATGAAAATAGAAAATCAATGCATGCAACTCTGAAGGGCAAAATTTAAAAACTTTCATAGGCAAACAACAATTATGCAGGAAATATTTCATGACAGAGGTCAGGGATGGGGTAATTGAATAAAGTAATTGTAATTGGACGTAATTAATTACATTTTTCAAAGTAATTGGAAGTAATTTGTATTTGAGCGAGCCTTCAATTACAAGTAATTGAATGTATTTAAATACATTTCAAAAAAGATCATGTATTTTCAATTACTTTTCAATTACATTTCAATTACTTTTTTCAAAATGAAAGTTTATAAAATATGTGTTGTTTACTGATACACAATTTTTATTCTGGTAAGTTTATACTTAGTACCTATTCCCACTTTTAAAAATCTCAATTCTACCTATTCTCAATTGCAAATAACAATGATTGTTTAGATAGTTAATATGTTTTTACAGTAATTAGACTAACTACATCCCTTTTTAGATTTACTTATATTCTATTCATTTTAAGATAGAAAATTATGGATTTGTGAGAAATATTTATTTCTTTCAAAAATATGGATTTGAGAAAGTAACAAAAATTATCTTGCCATACACCATACTGGCGTAGCATGGGCTTGTGTTTTGTACAATAATTAAATGTCTCATAATGTTAATTGTTTAAATTGTTTATACAGTGTGTCACACTGCCCAAGGCATTTGGTAAAGGTCTAATTTTGTACAGATGTGAGCCCCTCTCATTCCAAAGAACAAAAAATTTTTAAATAGTTCACTATAGAAAATTTAAATAAAAATCTTTTTTTTTTAAATAAAACTCAAGTAATTGAAATGTATTTAATTACATTTGTCAAAGTAATTGAAAGTAATTAATTACATTTTAAAAAATCAATGTAATTGTAATTGCAAGTAATTGACAAAATTATCAATGTATTTGAAAGTAATTAATTACATTTCAAAGTAATTGACCCCAAGCCTGACAGAGGTGATAATCAAATATTCTCTTACACCTGGAAACTGTTTCCCTCTAATTTCTTTTGAGGAAAGATGCACATATTACCCATTAGTAAGCAGTTAATCAAGTGTTCTATTATACTTGAAACCTCTTTCTTTCTAATTTCTCTGCAAGAAAAAATACATGAAATTTTCCCCATCTATCCAAAGAAAATTCACTACTTTTTCCTAGCTTTAATAAATTTAGTAGTCTCTCTTCAACTTTCATTTCCTGTTTAATTCCCCTTTCTACAGATGAGTATTTTCATTTTCCTTTGCTGCACTGTACTCCAGTTCATTTCCTGGCAAGTAGGTAAACCTCCTCAGGGCCACAGGTTTGTAATAATGTATGGACATCGGTGGGGCAGATGCTCTGACAATCTCAGGAGGGTTCCTCTGTGACTGTAAATGCAACAACTGATCCAGCCTCTTTCTCATCTGAGTTTTAGAATAAAACTCTGGATCCTCCACTGAAATGGAATCATTTTTCTTCTCGGGAGAAGATAACTCTTCTTCCATCTCCATATCATTACTATAGCTCTGCTCTGTGGTATCCATTTCAGATTTCTCTCCCCTTGAAGAAGCTCTTCTGTGTTGGAGGATAAATTCTCCTCTGACCTTTGTGCTGTTGTCATAGTGACTTATAATTTCTGTGTCACTTTTAGAGTTAGTACTTTTTGAAGGATATGCAAAGTTAGAGTCTAGTCTATTCAGTGAGAAATTAGTTTTGTTAGTACCCTTCACCAAGCCATGCATTGCTATCCCATCATGCAAACATTTTCCAGAAACACCAGACTACAACAGGAAAAACAGATACACAGAAGCTACATAGAACAGTTAAAAGCAAGAAGATTACGTATATTTAGTTTGTTTATAGTTAACAGGATACTTCCATTTCTGCTACCAAGAGATTTTCAATTTTTTGAAATCATGATTTTTTTTTTTAGTTTTAATTAAAAGTTTTTATAAACATATGTATATATTCTTAATATTGACTACTATGACTATTACTACTATGAAATTCTGTTGCTTTATTGTTTTAAAACAAAAGAATTTCACTGTCTTGAAAAGTAAATTTACATTTTCAATAAAATGAGTTTCAGAATCATTTCAGAACAAATCTATATATGTATATATACAGTGATTTATACACAGTGATTCTCAATGGAGAGAAAATATCCTGTTAACTGCTAATACACACTAAACATTGCAGGTTAGTTTGACGAGAATATTACTTTTTCATGCCGTTTCATCTTCAAAAAGAAAGAAAAAAAATTATAATTATCACTTAATTGTGTCCTGACTTTAAAAAGAGGTGGAGCACATCATTCAGAGAAATCTTACTTCAAAGCCTCACAAACTAAAAACTTTATCCAGCAATACTTCTATGTAATTGTCAATCATTCATCATTCGCCAATAATAATTTAGTAGTCAATTGTTTTCAGCATTCTTGCTTGCAATGATTTTTTCAGACAGATTCATTTGCATGTATGCCATATAGATATGAATTAATTCCAAATTTACCTCCAAAACAGCTATATTTAACTGTAAAAATTTAAGATGGAATTTACTGGAACTTAAGTTGGATTTCTGGTGAAGTTTACATTTATTTATTTATTTTTCTTTGCTAAAAAAAGCTAATGAAGTTAATGACTCAATAAGTTATATTTGCTCAGACATAATGTAAATTTGCAATAAATTAAGCACCATTTTAATGAATATAAAAATAAATATTGATTATCAAGAGATGATGTTTATGAATAATTGTTCATTGATTATAAGATATAACTGTTTAAATAAGACTCTATACATGTCACATTGAGAAGTATTCTGAATTTTCATTTTTTTAAATGTCTATTTATCCCCCCCCCCCCCCCCCCCCCAAAAAAAAAGTTAACAACACAGAGACAATCAGGCAAAATTAAAACAAAAAATAAAGCAACATTTACCTATGTGTGTGCACACACCCAAAAAACCTACTTAATGTTAGGCACAAAATTGCCCCATGGAAATACATATCACCACACTAACACTTAAAAACAACAGTCACTATAAAGGATAATTGGAACTTACCATCTCTACAGCACTGCTTTCTTTTGAAGAACTTTCTGTCTGATCCATTCCTGTTGATCCTGGATCCTCCTCTCTATTTGTGGAAGTCAATGGAATGTCAGGTGAAGAGGAAGCTTGATCCTGCTCACCTGAATGTTTTATATCTTGTTCACTTGAATGTTTGCCCCTGTGATCTGCATCACTAGAATGTTTGTCATTATCAGGGATTCTGATCACTGTTTTAGTCAGTGCAGCACTATCAGTGTGTGTTGTGTTTGAGACATTTGAAATTGTTAATCCTGAGAGAGACGTCCCAGTTGCCGGAGTTAAGAGTTCTTTGTCCAACTCGGCTTGAAATGCTGGTTCTAAGCAAATGAAGCATCATCAAAATTTGCTTTTTCATTTTTTTAGCAAAAGATTATACAGCCTCAGATATCATAATTTTTAACATTTCTGAGTGCTAAATAAATCATCCAAGAATTCAAATAGATCAGCATAAGCTTTATTCAGTTTACCTTTTTTAAGCTTATTCATATTATTTACTGAGAAAATAAACAAGATTTAAATACATGCATTGAAACCATTTAAATATTCTGTAATTTTTTTAAAAAGTCATAACAGTGTAATTTTGCAAATAAATTCAGAAGAAAAATACCAAATGATAGGGGTCACCCCAGATCTTAAAGGGGGGGGGGGGGTATTTTTACACTAACCTATATCACTGTAACAGCTGGGGGAGGAGGGGGTGTAGCTTGGAGTGCCCTCTGTGTACTCAGTGTGTGTAGGGGTGGATTCAGAAATACTCAGGGGTGGAGAGCCCCGCAGACTTGACATTTTGGGGGAGACTGGATAACTGGAGTCATTTGGATTGGTCTGGAATGTTGATCCTAGCGCTCCAGGGATCCGACTGAATATATACAAGAAACATTATACATTTTTCAAAGATATGAAAATTTTCTTCCAGATTATAAATTGTAATATAAAAACTTCAATTCATGACAAATATTTTTTAACAGAAAAAAAAAATGTAAAAAAAAAAAAAAAAACAGATACAGATAATTTTTTCCCAGTTTTTCTCAGTCCAAGAAATTTCAATGAACAGGATTATAATTGAATAATTAAGTTTGATAAATGTCCGAGATTGAGAATCAAATTTTGTTTTAAATTATGATATCCATGAATTAACATATCACTGCTTAGAAAATGGACTTGATCCTAAGATTAAAACCAAGACATTGTTGTTAAGTCAATCCAGGGGATTAGCTTGAGCTTATTTTTATTACATGAGATTTCCATGAGAATCATTTATATATTTAACTGCTCTTCAAAAGTAACACTTAAAACCTATGTGTATACTGATAAAGATTAAAACTTAAATATTAGAAAAACCTTCCTGATGTCTTGTAGGGTATTGACAGCCTTGATATTACCTTGACATTTTAATGTCCTGACCTCTGGGAGAGGTATCAGATTTGGAGGCTATGGCCTCCGCAAACGTAGGTGGCGGCGTCGAATTCTGAGGAAGAAGGTCCGGCCTGCCACCTTTTCTTCCTACAATGAAATACAGTTGAACTTCGGTATCTTGAACATCTACTGTAGATCACTAAATTTTCGCGATTCCTAATTTTCGTGAGATAGTCAATGACTCTTGATTAGCTAGACAAAATTTTCACAAATTTTGGTTATAGATCTATATAATCTTAAAGAATGCTATTATACGCGAGAATTAAATTTTCGCAAGCACACTGTCTTGCTAGTTACGCGAAAATAAAGTTCTCACAAATAAAAAGTGATTTACAGTATATCTCAACAAAGTTCTTGAACATCTATATCTCAATTACTAAGGCTATGTTGGCCTAATTTTGGTATAGGGTTCTGTACCCTATTTACTGAGAATTTTGAAAGTGAAAAGCTGAAAAATTTTCAAATACCGGTGTTAATGACTTGTTGATTTTTTAAACTATTGATAGGAAGAGTTTCACCATCATGACCATACTAGATTTTCTTCATTATTTCATGTCATTAAGCATCTTGTACAGGAGTGATGTATTGGTAAGTGCAATTATGTGGTAAAAATTGGATGAATTAAGCCAAAAGCAGAAGGATACACAGGTCTGTGACTAAACAAGTACAAACCTGTTGGTTGGTCGTCATCATCTGGGAAGCTAATGGACCGAGTCCTGCCCTCTGACCTCGATGTTTCTGGTTCCGATTCTGAAATTGTGTTCACTCTTTTGCCTGCATTTGTCTTACGCTTGGAGGGAGAATGTTTCAGAGCTACAAGAAAATTAATTTTTATTAATTTTTTTTTCCGTGGAGAGTGGTAAGCATGGCTTTTATAACCATTTTTCCTTATATAAAATAATCAAGTACGGTTAAATTATTTACTGCACATATGCTGAAATTGGAAATTGTGTAAATTAACAAAACAAACTTTTTGAGAAAGGGGGGGGGGGTGTCAGAAGCATTATTTGCATGAAAGTAAAATTTCATACAAGTAAACAAATGGGTGCGGAACCTTAAAGTAATATTTTATATTAAGTTAACAAATTATTTATATTTATAGATAGTTAACTAAGGGGTGTGGAACCTTAAAGTTTTCATTGAGTTTTGGCAAGTTCACCTATTGTAAAAAAGAAAAAAAAGTTAAAAATAAAAACATTTAACTTTCAGAACTTGAGAACTAGAGCACAAACATCTCATTTGTGAATTATCAAGCAATATTGATTAAAGTTTACATAATAAAATATACTTTTAATTTCTACAAAAAAATAGATATGAAATGTAAAAGTTCCTTCCTGAAAGCAAAAAAAAAGTTTTTGCATGAAATTGATTCATGAGCAGAGCATTTTATCAGGTGATCCAGGCAGCAGTGGTGGTACCATCTTTTGAACTTTTGCTAAATTAATGTTAACCGTCCCTCTGTTCAAACATTTCTTAATAAGGGGACTAGGTGGTTGTTGCCATTTTTAGACTATTTGGATGTCCTTTTAGAAGAAGAGCTCCATGTAAAGATATACAAAAATGATCAAATCTTAAAATAATTGTATGAAATTTTTCTTTGTCAAATGATAGTTGACAGCTAAAGAAATATCTATAAACTTAAGTTATACCTGGTGGTTAATTTGTTGTATATTTCTTGACCCTCAGCCTCCTTAAGGCATTTAGCTTTAATGGTTAAGATTTTCAAAAATATACTCTTAATTGTCATTGAAATGTTGTTAGTAGTTTCCAAAAGATATCTAAATTATAATTGAAATGTGAAATTTAGCATTGTTCGTTGTGCCAAATTTGACAGAAATTGCTCATTTTTTTCTTACAGAATAATCATTATAATATCCAAGTTAGAGTTATCCTTCTTTTTAGAGAGACGACGAACCTTAATTCACATATATATATACACAGTTGATTTTCTATTAACAATAATAAATTATTCATAAAATGTATGGGTAGCATTGCTAGTATATCACTTTGATTACACATTCAAAATATGCTTTCAAATTGATAGTTATTTACAAAAAAGACAAGACTGAACTTTATTGAATTTCTTAAAATAGAAAGTCATATCATAACATGCATGTCAGTATATTGCATGATAAATAAAAAATGAAAATGAATTTGTATTTAGATGTCATGAAATAAATTTGTATTCATATCAGTACAAAATGCTAGCAAATTCATATATGAGTGACACTGAAGAAAAAAAATAAGAGTAAATTTTTTTTGGCATAGATGTTCGTGCAGAAAAGTGTGCTTTTAAAATGCAGAATGATGTATGTTTTTTATGAAAATAATTATGAATTAATGAAGGAAGAAATCCAACCATACCAAATTTCTGGCGCAGATCTTGATAAAAAGAAATCAAAAATTATAAACTTAATCGACTTCCGAAACCTTAAACAAGTTAAATCAGATACTGTAACACCATTGATACATGATTGTACCATATGTAAAATAAATTATATGTGTTCTCATGGAAATTTTAAGTAACTATTAACAAATCAGTTTTTTTTCTCTGGAATTGTTATGATATCAAGATTTTTTTTATCAAATATGATATATTCAATTTTATTTTATGTTTTTTTTTTATCGGTTAGATCTTCTGATATCAACATGATCGGCATTAAACCATTATACCCTATTTATCCCAGGACAAATTAATTTCCACATGTTCTATCATAGGGAATCAGAGATTCTGTATTTATCAATCTTGAAAAATAATCTGCTGTTTAAAATGATACATGTGAAAGATTCTCACACAATTCAACATTACAGAATCAAAGTTCCAAGTTGAACATAAACTGTTTATGGAACACAATAATTCCATTAATTTATGTTTTCTGTACACCTCCTTTAAATATTTTTTCCACCTTGACCTTTTAGAAAGCCTTGAAATTTATTCATAATAATCACTCACATTGCACAAGACTAACTACCAAGCAATCACATAAAAAAAACTAAACAAACAATGGTCTTTAATCTTGAAAGCATAAAATGTAACCATATTTCAACAATCAGGATCATAACTGATATCACATTTGTGTAAAGTTCATTGGGTTCTGTAGACAAAACAACAAAAGAAAAACTGTATCAACTGCATCACCATATCACTACAGAAACTTGAAAACAAGACAAAACAAGCCAAATTAAAAGTGTGATTTCATGATTTTCCAGATCATTTTTTCCAATAAATATACAAGGGCTTTTTTTTTATATAGCTTTTTTATCTTAACATGCTATTTTCTTTACATCTCTTCATTTTTGAATTATTGTTATTAAGGCTTTCATATCTTTATAAGACCTCAATTTCTTTGAAAATCAACATTTATGACATTTTGATTGATTGATTGTATATTATTTAACGTCCCTCTTGAGAATTTTTCACTCATATGGAGACGCTATGACATTTTGACCTTTGAGTTTCAACACAAAATTTGTAAAACTTTAACCTCGGCCATAACTTTTAAGTAGTTGGTGCTTTGGCTTTCACACTTCAAATATAATTCTTGTGATAAAACCATACTTTGGGTACCATAATTTGATCTCATGACCTTGACCTTTGAAATTCAACTACATATAATTAATGTTTTAGTCATAATTTCAGAAGGATTTGGCTCAGGCATTCCTTTTTCTTGTAACTAAACCATTATTTGAGTATCAACATTTTGACATTGTGATTTTAATCTTGTAGTTGACCTCCTTGAAAAAAAAACTGCCATTTATGATTTATGTTTCACATACACATATTTTTTTTTTTGTTTCTTTCTTTGTTTTTTTTTTTTTGTTGTTGTTGAATCATCTATGGCTCACCTTGTAGCCTATATACATGTATTTAACTGATTAAATAAATATATATTTTTAAAAACTTGCTTTGCCAACAAACTTAAAATAAAGCACATTAAAAACAGATTTTAACAAGATATCAAATGCAAACAGTTTTGCCAATGTCACAGAACCACTAACAACTGAAAGTTACAGATCTGCTTCTAATAAACTGAACAAAATTTTCACTTTCATGGACAAGACATTGCACAGAACTGATTTGGATCAAGCTTTTACCTAGATTGACAATTTTGCGGAAGCGCTGTGTGGCCCTAAAATTAGGTGGTTCCACTGAGAGGGGAAAGCATAAAAGAAGAAACAAAAAGTCAGAAACGAAATTGCAAAAATTACATTCAGCCATTGGATGTTTATCCTTCTTAATCTGATATGTTTCCCTTTTGTAATACTGTATACAGGGAAATTTTTGCCTCCATTTCATTTTGCCCCTCTTGCCCTTGTCACAAGTTGGCCAATTTACAATGGGGCAGATTCAAAGAACACAGTATAATTTCTTCAATGGAACTGGGACAGGGCGATTCTAAAACGGGGCAAATGTAAAAGAGCAAAAATAACACAGGGCAAAAATAACCCTAATATACAGTACTTCTTCTATAATTACAATCTGTTAATATGATTATTATGAGGGTTTCTTTTTTGCAAAAAATTACATTCAAACATTGTTTGTCCCACTTAATCTGATATGTTTTCTTTATTGTTATAATTCTTTAATATTATAATCTGTTAATATGATAATAATTATGATGATGATTTTTTATAAGCACTGTCTTTCTATTGTATATATTTACTTTAATGTTACACATTGACTGACATGCTTACTGTGCTTCTAAAAATGATGAACTCAGACTTCTTCACAACTTGGTCCAATTGATTTAGCATGAATATATTATGTAACCAGTTATCAAAAAGCTTAAGTTTTGAAGAATATTGGAAAACTTATAAAGTTAACGATTAAATCTTCTCTTGTAAATGTCCATCAACTATCTTTTACAAATGTGAATACAATTTTTCTCTCCCTGCATGTTTTTTTTTTTGGCATGAATGGAATACATTTAAGATATGATCCATTAGAAAGTGCAAAACAATTGTATATGTGTGAGTTATATAGAAACTGATTCAAACAGCCATAGGGGGAACTTGTGCTTGTGCTTCAAAATGATACAGCTTTTGTAAAAACAGTAAGAAATAGTATTTCCAAATTATATCCTTGAAAAATGAAAGAAAAAAATCAATTCCACAACACACAAGTTAATATCCTGAAAGGTACATATAAAATTCTACATTTAAAAAATATTAAAGACTAGACTCCCTTCAGCAAATTTCCCTCTCAATCAATTTCTTTATTTTTTAAAGAAACAAATGATAAAATTTATCCCCTTTTTTTCATTAATTTTTTTTGAAGAGCTGTTTTGTCAAGTTCTTTAAAAGAAACCAAAGAAAATCAATTTCCTACAATTAAAAAAATTAACATAAAAAAATATCCTTTTTCTTTTTCTGGAATGATTTTGGTCAATAAAGATGGAAAATATGTAATACAGTGCAGCTACTAAAATAAATTAGCAATGACTAAGCAAAAACTATTAAAACTTATGCTAATCTTTTATGTACTTACGAGTTGGAATTTTTCTGAAGACTTTCGTTGACATAAAATCTTGGAATCTATGTGAGTAGTAACTTGGTCTATGAACTGATATACTGTCCTATAAAACAGAAAATTTTGAATTTATTTTTGAAAAGTGGAATTTTCATTTAAGTTTCATACAAATTCTTCGAAGGCCAATAATAACTGTTCATGTTCATAAATTGGCGTATTTAAAATTTAGCACACTCACTCAAAATGGAGTGATAAGCTTAATAATAAATTAGCGCTACATACTTCCACCATATTCAATGCATTTATTGATAAATTTTTAAAGGTATTCATGAATAAGCACATGTTTGTCTGCACCAAAGCCACTAAAATATGAGAAGTCCACAAAGAAGTTCACATACAGTATTTACACATCGCATTATCTAGGATTTTTTTCTGTTTGCCTGACCATGACAATAGGGAGAACTTACTCCTCCATGGCACCTGATCCCATTTCTCTGTTCTGTTGCGTTTTGTATTGTGAGCTTGATAACTGATTGTTATCTTCAGATTTGACAAGAGAATAAAAACAGGTTGAATAACTAGGAAAATTAAAATTTAGCCCATATATAAGTCTCTAATCAAAAAAATATGAAATAAAAAAGTGTTCCCGTTTTTAACAGTCATTATAGAACTTTCTAATGAGAGAAATGTTAAAATAAATCTCATTCCTCCTCGACCTGAAGTTAACTTACTGCATCAATGACAATAGATTTCATGGTGTGTTCAATCTTCTTTTTTAGCCGGTAGCTCTGTAATATATCAATCACTCCCAGGTAAAGCATGAGTCGTTCCCCTTTACTGTTCTTAGCAGGAATACCTCCAGGCCTAAAAAAAACCAGAAGTCTCTGTCGAGACTGTAGCTCTACTGGTTTATACTTAAAACAAAGGAAGAGGAAAGTAGCAGTTGGCACTTGAAACTTTAAAACAGCAATAAACAGAAAAATGATTCTTGCCACTCATCAAAATAAAAACCGATGCACAGAATTATGTATATTAGTATAGTCTACTTGTGTGCCAAGTTATATTGAAATCAGACCAAAACTGTAGGAGGAGTAGCATTTTGAAAGAATTTCACAGAAATTTCTATTATTAGTAACCACGGCAACACCGTTCATCGAAATCAAAAACCGATGCAAAGAATTGTGTATCTTAGTGTAGTCTACTTGTGTGCCAAGTTATATTGAAATCGGACCAAAACTGTAGGAGGAGTAGCATTTTGAAAGAATTTCACAGAAATTTCTATTTTTAGTAACCACGGCAACACCGTTCATCGAAATCAAAAACCGATGCACAGAATTATGTATCTAAGTGTAGTCTACTTGTGTGCCAAGATATATTGAAATCAGACCAAAACTGTAGGAGGAGTAGCATTTTGAAAGAATTTCACAGAAATTTCTATTTTTAGTAACCACGGCAACACCGTTCATCGAAATCAAAAACCGATGCACAGAATTATGTATCTTAGTGTAGTCTACTTGTGTGCCAAGTTATATTGAAATCGGACCAAAACTGTAGGGGGAGTAGCATTTTGAAAGAATTTCACAGAAATTTCTATTTTTAGTAACCACGGCAACATATATAAATCAAAAACCGATGCACAGAATTATGTATCTAAGTGTAGTCTACTTGTATGCCAAGTTATATTGAAATCGGACCAAAACTGTAGGAGGAGTAGCATTTTGAAAGAATTTCACAGAAATTTCTATTTTTAGTAACCACGGCAACACCGTTCATCGAAATCAAAAACTGATGCACAGAATTATGTATCTAAGTGTAGTCTACTTGTATGCCAAGTTATATTGAAATCGGACCAAAACTGTAGGAGGAGTAGCATTTTGAAAGAATTTCACAGAAATTTCTATTTTTAGTAACCACGGCAACACCGTTCATCGAAATCAAAAACTGATGCACAGAATTATGTATCTTAGTGTAGTCTACTTGTGTGCCAAGTTATATTGAAATCGGACCAAAACTGTAGGAGGAGTAGCATTTTGAAAAATTGTTTACAGACAGACAGACAGACAGACGGACAGACAGACGGACGACGGACGCATTACTATCGCATAAGCTCTTCTGGTCTCTGACCAGTAGAGCTAAAAAACAAGCTCTCTTTTATATCACTGAAATCCCTGCATATTCAGATAGCCAAAATGATTAACAGTTCATATCTTAGCTCAGGGAAAAACTAACTGTGAAATTTGAGTTCAACTACAACACTATACGATATTTAAAACATTCCTCCACTGATGATGGAAGTCTCTGATAATCAAGTCATTCAGAACCTCACTGTTTTTTTTTAAAATAAGATGGACAGAATCTTTAAATAGATTATCCACTTAAATATCTGAAATTGCAAAAATTAAATACTTTTTTTTTTTCGATCAATCAAAAATAGCATTTGTCTGCAAAAGAAGGGATGGGCCCACAGAGAAAGAGTTATGGTACTATCTGCTCTTGAACATGTTGAAAGAATGGTTGGGGCAACAAATGACTGTAAAGAATACATGTGAATGCAAATGTCCACAAAGAACTGGATGCAAAAATACCGTATATACTTGTCTATAAGTCGGCTTTTTGGGAGTTAAACTTTGGTCCAAAACTCTATGTCCAGCTTATGGGCAAGATATAAAAAGATTCGTATTTTAGAAGGTCAATCTTTCTAACATAAGCTTAAAAAATACAACCGACTTATAGACAGATCAACTTATAGGCGAGTATATACGGTAGCACTTGTCTGCAAAGAAAGGGATGGGGATGCATGTGCAGAGCTGCCAACATTCTGAAATGACAAGAGTAAGGAGGGGTGTAGGGACCACCTAGGCCCCCTGTCGCTGAAGGTGTTTTGTAAGTGGACATGCAATCTTAGGCATGTTTCCATTTTGTTTACTTTAAAACATTGACATGAATGTGACTGCCAGCTATGTAAATACCAGTATTACAAACTTTGAACTGAAATCGGAAGAATATAGAGAAATCGTAAGGTGTATTTTTGACGCTGATTTCGTACGCCTTACGCCAAAATCGTAAGGGTTGGCAGCTCTGCATGTGCCCATAAAAAAAATGGGTTTCTGCCCACAGAGAAATGGGCATGTCCTTACGGGATTTCTTCGTCCTCCTCCTGGTCCTCTTCGTCTGACTCTGTGGCTTTGGCTGTGATGGATTCCATAGGAGTGGTGTACTGGGCCACTCGAGTCTTTATAGATTTAGTTCGCTGTGGAGCTAAGCCTTCAAAATATACAAATTAGCATGTTGTCATTAAATAAAATTATGAAAATTCTATCTAAATTTTGTTTTATCTTATCAATCTATTTTATAAAATGTTATTTTAATACAAGCAATAATTAGGAAAGCTTGCTATCAGCATGTTCATTTTTATTTTGCATAAATCCATTTCTCAGATATATTTTTTTTCTGAGAAGTTCTTCTTAAACAGAAAAAAAACCCAAATTGGATGAAATATTTATGTTTTTAAAATTTGCATTGCTAGTATACCAACCACCAAGATTATTAAATGTAACACTAATAATTTATGCTGTGCATATTGTATATAATTATTTTAAATACACAAAGTAAAAATATTAGTTTTTAATATCTACACTGCTAGTATACCAGCCACCAAGATTATTACATGAAACACTAATAATATATGCAGTGCATATTATATATAATCATTTTTAATGTTCAAAGTATACAAAAGTATGTTTAAACCTAGGCAGTTCCTTTAGTTTTTCATTTATTCATATTCATTTTATGTGATATTTGACTTTTGATTTGCAGCAAAATCCAAAAATTTCAAGTTGATTCAAAAGTGCATTTAAATTTTTTTCCACTAATTCACCCACTCCCCTTTTTTCCAATATTTTAAATCAATTTCAACAATTGATGTGTTATCCTGTATATTTAGAACACTGAATCCTAACCCCTTGACCTTTAGACTAAACATGGAACAAGGTCACAACATTAGCCACTGAAGAGTTTGGTCCTGAACATTTGACCCATTGAATTGAGAAACATGGCACAACAACTAATATATTAGCTTGTGAGAGTTCAATTAACACCCCAGTGAGTTTTGAGTATAAACACCCCAGTGAGTTTTGAGTATAAACACCCTGCTGAGTTTTGAGTATAAACACCCTGCTTAGTTTTGCGTGAGTTTTATTAGTAGGAAGCACCTGCGCGGGGCGTGCGACCACCTGATTCTTGTCCCGGGTCAGAGGTCATCTGAGGGGGGTAGTCCGACATAGCCGAAACGTCAGGATTGGCTGACCTGCTGAATGAGGGCCTTTCTTTCTTCCTCTATAATAAAATAAAGCATTGTTTAGTCCAATGAAAAATCATTTAATTTTAACATCAATAAAATAAACATTTTTTTTTTATAAATTAATGAAATTTCATTTATATTTTCTCTTTAACTCCCTGTCGTGGATGTGTTTAAGTCTGTGCGAATATTACAGTTTTTACAAATCTCTGCTGACCTAAAAAGCAGTTGACATACAAATCACAAAAAGAAAAACAAAGAATCTCACCTGACCCAAATTTTACTTACCTCTTGGGCAGCAATGTCAATATTATAAATTCCAAGTAACATGCTGTAGTCCATGATCTTGAAACTTTCTAAAACCTGCATAAAAAAGTGATATTGAATAATTATTAATGAATATTGTTATACTGTAGATTCCTAATTATACGCGAGGAATAAATTTCCGCATAATTTGGCGAGAAGCATCATTCGCGAAAAAATATTACTCGCTTTTATTTTTATGGTGCTGAAATATATGTAAAGTCTGTTGATCAACGGTCCATTCGCGATTTATAATTCTCGCGATTTGAAGGTCAAGAGCCAGATCGCCATAAAAAGTACTCGCGAAAAATAAGGAATCTACAGTAATGATGACATGTAAGTAAACTTAATGTTTTCCCATTCTTTTGTCAATTTCTTGTCAAAGCAGCAATTATGCTCCATTTTTTACATACAAATTTTAGGTTAACAAAAAAATAAGTCAAACAAATAAAATATACAGTCAATCTTATTGATTTTCACATACTTCTTCTTTTTTTTAGATAAAATAATCAAACATACATGTTAACCTATTGTGATGAAAAATAGGGAGATTCAGACCTCAAAAGCGGTAGCATTGCGCGCGCGTTGTTTTACGCTTGGGTTATTGATATACTGTAAATGTATTATATTTAGGGTGTACGATATTTGGCAGAAAATGCTTTTTGAACAGATTAGCGTGGATTTGATTTAGCGCATTTTTCATGTTCTTATTTATGTATATATGTGCAAGACATTTAGCATTGTACTTAAATTAGCTGGAAGTTCCTTTCCGCCAAAAGCGCTAAAAAGAATACACAGCCAAATGTAATACGTTTACAGTATTTCATGTAATATACATGTATGGCCTTAAATGAAAACTACAAATAATTAATCTTAAATATCAACTGCAAAGAAGAAGACAGAAACACCTTAAGTTTGACATAAATTGTACAAATTCAAATGTTTTTTATGTTCATCATTTTGCTTTGATTGGCTTAGCCCTTTGAAGAGTGCTATCTTTGCTGATATAGCCTAGAAACAATGATTCTGAATGTTCATGCAGTTGTCAAACACAACAAATGACGACATGGTTTAATCTAGATCTAAAACAAGTTCCTAACTTTTGTTATACAAATCAGATTTCAAACGATTGAAAACAAAAGTATAGATGTGCTGCATGGCTTGGTCAATCGAGTGATTTCTATTGACTCTATTGATAAAACTGTGAGCTTCTGTGCTTTTATAGAAGATGTCAAACGTTTTCATCCAATTCTAAAATGCTGTATCTTTTTTTTCGTGGGAGTGATGTTGACGAAATTTATCGTAACCAATGTAATCACTGGTAATCTTGTGCTGTTGTCATTGTCTAATACGCGCTTGAAATCTATGTACAAATCCATAAAAAAAAATGTGTTTGTATGCTTCCGGGTCAAAATAAGCGATATCTAACGAGATTTTATGAGAAGTGGCTTCAAAAATGGATACCCAAGCGAACCAAAAATACTTTAAATGCAACTTTTGTAGAAAGTGGTAGATTTCTGAATTGAATCGGTAGGCGGGAGATGGAGTAAAAAAAGCAGTAGACTCCCGCCTAAATTGGTAGAGTTAACATGTATGAATCAAAGGCCTGTTAGTACTGCACTTATACTTGACAGAACTTATAAATAAATAATCAAAGGCCTGATAGTACTGGCCTTATATTTTGCCTTACCCTACAATCTCTCTGTATGGTTTTAATGAGAGCATCATATTTATCTTTCTCCAGCAGGATTCCCTCTGGGTTATTGTTCATAAAATCCAGGTCCTTTAATGTTGGACTGGACTTTTTTCTCTCGGCCTTTGAGGCTTTTCTTTTATATGTACTTCCTTTCAAGTCATACTTCTCATGAAGTTTGACAGAAGAAGGTAGAAGATTATTCATGACAACAAATCGAATATTTTTGCCTCCACACTGAAAAAAAAAAAAAAATCATTTTTTATGTGTCCAGCATGTAAAATATTACAGTATGTGTATCAAACTTTTCATTTCTTTTGAAAACACAGGTGCTGTTTCTTTTTCAGTGATCAACACCATTCCAAATTTAAACTGACTCCATCAAAAATAAGAAAAAATTAATTCAACAAACACTCTTTGTGTATTGTATGTAGCTTTTGCCTTACCTGGTAGCAATAGAATCCATAGAATTTTGGAAGCAATGTTCTTGGATTTTGGTTTAAATTCTGAAAAACAAAAAGAAAGGAATAATAGCTATTACTAACAATAATCATGATAATATAATGTTACCTTAGAATGTATTCTTATATTGCAGCTGCTGATTTTAACATTAAAGAACTCTCAGATACATATCTACATCAAATCGGACACCTCCTTTCCAAGAAAATTAATATTTTTACTCCTTATCTTTAGCTACATTTATTGGAAAAAATGAAATCCTGACAACACCCAACACACATTGTTCATGGGCAATCAAATTTGTTCTCTGCAACAATCATATGCAGAATATTAAAACTGGGAGGGGGGGGGTTAGTCATAATTTCCAAGTAAAGCAGGTTCTTTATACATTGAATAACTGCAAGGATACTTTTCATGTTTTATTCATTGAGGAGAGGAAAGAACACTGAGGAACTTTGAGCCAACAAAAGGTATTTATACATGCTAGAACCTGACTTTTGTCTTGATCATAGCTGGAAACTGACTATTGTCTGAATCAAAGTATGAATATGGTTTTTGTCTTGATTCAAGCTGAAAACAAATTATTGTCTTCGTCAAATCTAGAACTTATTTTTCTTGATCAAGGCTAGAAACCATCTTATCACTTTGATTTTGAAAATCAATCTTAGACTGAAACTCTTTTCAATTTTTATCAGGGAAATTTCTAACTTAATATCTCTATATACAGTACAGAAAGGAAAGTAGTCCTAAGGAGGCAAAAACATTACAGAAGTGAAAGAAGTCTGTTTTTTTTAATCCTCAAACATTTTTCTTTTATGATTTATTTATTCACCATTCAACATATTAAATATAAATTAGTACTTCTTCATGCATATATAGTCTGTACATGTAGCATTATCATGATTATATATAGAGTAAACTACTGTAGATTGGCAAATAATCACGGTGGTTTTAATTTCCCTATATTTGCAATATATCATTTTCCAGTGAAATTAAACCCATTGTGAACGTTATTATTAGTTTTTAAAAACGTTTAAATGCTGATACGAAATTTTGAATTAATTTCTTGCATCTGAAGTTAAAACCGTCGCTATTGGTACTTTTTGAGATATCGTGAAATTTTAACACCGTGGAATTAAAACGAATTACAGTATTTCACAGCTAGTTTAAATAATACATCCACTGCATAACAACAGTTTTTATCATGATGTTTATACGTATGACACTTTAACATGTGAAGAACTCTGCTGTGATTAACACTACAGTTCAAGAATACTATAAAATATTACACCTTCAAGAAGTTAAAAACAATTTCTTTACTCTCTTCCCCCCTGATTTTTGAAAGTATAGAAAAATTTAAAGACACTTATTAGAAGAAAAAGACATATATCTAACAAAACCATTCCAAATACAAGTACTTGTGAATGAAAGAGAATTAGGAGAGATTTTTTATATCATTGGTTAATAAGAATAACAGAGCAACTATGTCTACAGATATACATCTCAAGTAAACAGTATACTCTTATTGATGAAGTCTCATGGAGTATATTCAGGTACAGTATAAATTTTATCATTTGACTGGTTATGTTATTGGTTTCCACAACACTTGCACAATAAAGTTTACTGAATAAATACATAAGCGGATTCATTAAATAAATACAGAATTTTTTTTTTTCAACATGTTCAACTGACTCTGTCTACATAGATATGATTCACCTTGATCATTCATCTAATTGCTGGGTACTGTAAACCAACTTTTATTTGCAAAAACTTGTGTTTGTAATTTTTGTTCTTTTTAAATCCATGCAATTTTTTCTTCAATATGTCTCCTTTTATAAAATTTAAAATTCATACTTCATTTATACACAATCAAATAAAAAAAAAGTGGCATAGAAATATTTTTCCAAATGAACATGGTAAAAATCTATGAAACTTGCAGGTGAATAAAAGTTGGTTTACAGTACACATTTCACTTTATTTCCAACAATTATTTATAATTTATAATGGTATTAGTATGTGATGCTATTCTAATCCAATGAAATAATTGTTACAAGCTTATTGGGTGCATGCTTTATATATATACAATAAAAGATACAAGGTAATAATTACTTTATAAGTGGAAATTTAGCGAGACGCAAATTTAGCGATTTCTCCCAAATAATAGTTGTTTTATTTTTAGCGAGATGCAAGTTTAGTGATTTTAAAATGTTCACTAAAGAAGCTATTACAAATAAAACGTAAATTAATTTTGAGCGATATGAAATTTTAGCAATCTCAACGCCCTCGCTAATAATGCCAAAATTAAATCCTCACTTAAAATTCTGCTTGTATACGGTATTACACTTTCTACTGCCTGCCAGGATTTGTTTGAATGAAGAGAAATATCAATCTATTCCACATGCAATACTGTAAACCATCTACTATTCACAACGTTTCATTCACTAATCATCAATTTTAAAATGATATCATGATCATGATGATAATTGCCACCGAGGTAAACAAAACTAAATAAATAACTCGCTTGTAAAAATATTCACCAGTAAATAAAAGATGACAAAACTAGCCAGTATTTTTCAGGTATAAATAAAAGTTAGTTTACAGTTTCATTTCTAATTAGGGCCTTTTCACAAAGTATCCGCCCATGTTCTTATTCTCAGAATTTGTTCACATCACGGCAATACCAGAGATAACAGTGTATAATGGTTCAGTTCTCACCAAGGACACTCGAATCATGTGGATCCCATTATTGACCAAGTACAAAACACACAAACAAGAAAAATTAAGTTTTTGAACCTAAGCAGAATCTAGGGCTATTTGTTTAGTGTTGCTTATCAAAATATTACAGTACTGTAAATCAAGTAGCATTTGCGAAAACCTTTTCTTCTGGATTTTTCAATTTAAATGTAATCTTTGACTTTTTACTTTTGCAAGTAGGAAGCATTCAACATATTAAACATAAAAGTCCATGGTTAGCAGTTACTGAGAGAAAAAGAATGATATGAGACTTCCAATTACTTATAGCATATGAATAAAAGTTAGCATACAGTATTGACAAATTTTTATTTAACTGGTTCTGATAAGAAATCTGGTGCAATTTGATGCAACGTTAATTTTGATTTGATGGAATGAGGTGAACACCTATTTTTGTTTACTCTCTGCTGAGTGATTCTGATTAGTGTGTTACCAAACATGGCTTTCATTGGCTGATAAGTTCAAAAAAATGGTCAATCTTGATTGGCTGTCTCTTACCATGTAGTAGCCAGGCAACAGTTTCTGTAAAAAGTCGGCCTCTTTGTGTTGTACTGTTTTTATGATGAATTCATCATCCTCGCTCAGGTAAAAGATGCTGCCACTTGCCCCTGGGTTAGACAGCTCTTTCATTGGTTGATCACATAGCGAAAGCTAAAAAAAATCAATATTTTTAAAATCAAAATGAAAAGAACTTTAACATCAAATTAAAAAGTTTTCAGATTTTACATTATTCGGGATTAGACAAGTTTAACTCTACTTAAAATATCAAAAAAATTGATTATGCCATATCTTGGTCACCCCTAAGGCCCTTAAACTTACCAGAAAATCATCTGTCTGAATAGAGAACAGTTCCCGAAAATATCGAAATGCGATGGGAGCGTAGGTCTTAAAACGAAAGTCACTACAGTGATGAGCCGGGGTCAGGTTACTCCCCTCTCTGGAAAAGGAAAAGTTAATATAACTGTTAAGAAATGCTCTCTAAATTCAAATTTTATTGTCACAGTAAGTTTACAAACTTCAAATTACTGCAAATATATTATATTATGCGTGTACAATATTTGGCAAAAATTGACTTCTGAACATGTTAGTGTCAATTTGAGTTACTGCGGTTCCTAATATTCTGTATTATTTATATATATGTGTGCAAGAATTAAGCGTTGTACTTGAATAAAATGAGGTTTCTTTCCATCAAAAGCAATAAAAAGAATACACATCCAAATTTTATACACTGTTATATGTTTACAGTAACTATTATAATTGCAACTTGAACAGATACTGTATCACAAGTGTTAGTTACCATGGTTTCTGTAAAAATATTTTATTTGGTGTGTACATCATGTACATGTACAATCATTTCATAATATATGGTGAAAATTGAATTTTTTATATAATAACAAGTTAGTGATAATATGATAACCAAAATGAGAACAGATTTACAATGGCTTCCTGTTACAAGGGAAAAATAATATAATCAGATATATATACAGTTCATATGATTCAGTAGAACTTACGATGGAAAAAACACGCTTTCAATGACGGCAAAATCCTGCATAAGGAGATCTCTTTCAGGTTTTGAGGAGAGTCCGCCAACACTCTGACCAATGCCTAGCTGTATAGCCGCCATCAGCTCCGAAGTGGACCTCTACAAAATACACAGACAATGCTATAGATATGATAGATGCCTAATTTTAATCAAGTACAGCAATACAGTAAAACTCGTTTAATATGAACACGGATATTGCGAATTCATGGATACAGCGAAGTCATACTGGATCCCCATCTATATAAATTTAACGAATTCCTTGTGTGGATATAACAAAGTATGGATACAGCAAAGTAATTTTATAAGTCCTAGTGACTTCGTTATAACCCAGTTTTACTGTACTTCGATATATCAATAATTGATATCTTGAATACCATAGTTGAAGTGACTTGGAATTAAGTCCTAAACACATATTCTTCCAATATATTTTACCCTGAATCCTGAGATGTCTTGATTCATAAGTTTTTCAATGAAATGACTCATAGTTCTAACTCATAGTTCTAAGCTAAATATTGCTATAGCAGGAATTTTGAGCTTCATCTTCAGAGAAGGAATTGTTGATCCAAAAGATTGTCATTGTTGTATTTCAGCGATGTTAAACATGATTCTTAAAATTCAAACGTCTAGAAAAATTTTATCTCATGAATGTTATACAGAAATCTACAGTAATTGGAGTGCTTAATTAGTTTCCTTTATGTCCCATTTGTGAATTTCTTATTCAATGATGTTTTGAAACTCCACCATGATTAGTGGAAGTTAGCAGAATCTGACCTGTACCTTGCCACTAGCTGAGTACTGATAGAATATTCATGCAAGTATCTGTTTGGACATGGGAACTCAGTTTATATTGTCATATCCAAAAGAAAGGCCTCTGTTTTCCTGGGCAGGATTTGAGCCCATATTGTTAGCATTCAACTTATCTAACTTTAAGTAAAAAAAAATCTAACCACTGCACCAAGTGAAAATCAAAAAAAAATTTGTTTATTTACTATGGACTTTGATATTGAATACAGTTCGTTATCTCCATAACCTTCATGCTGAGGGATGCTTTGTGGGGCTTTTTCAGATGTGATTAAGCAAAATGAGTATGAAATGAAAGGTCAACCTATAGAATAATTTATGCCTTAAAGTCATTTCATATTAGCATATGTTGTAGTATGCAGACAGAAGTTACACATTTTATGATTGAGCTAATCGTTCATAATTTTACAAACAATCACAAATTGATCACATATATTAAAACTGAAAAAATAAGCAAAATCAGCTACTTTTTAAAAATTCAACATCTTCAAAGCAGATGATGTGTGTGCACAGACTGAATTACTTTCCCCCAAAGAGACAACTAACACATCAATTTATATTTATTTTAATCTTTCACATCCCTAATATCAAAACCCATTGTTCATCATAGTTTCACCTTTTAACTTCAGGTGATTCTTGGCCAGGTCCCAATGAACCTAAACGAAGGATCCTTCTACCGTGTGTAACTAATCTGAAGTAATCTTTCTCTTATACCCATCACTATTTGTCACTCACGGCCTTAAAGCTAGTTAAGGAAGCTGAGCCTATAAAATCAATATGGCTTCCTACTGGGGTTCATTTTTTTTCTCCTTTTTTTCATTTCAGCATTGAATCTATAATCATTGTAATAAGTTGCAGGTAGTAGCCTCAAATGCTACTCCTAAATCCATCAACCGAATGTTATTTATAAAGATGTGACATTTACTAAATCAATATCATTCAAATACTGTATATTAACATGATTAAGGCACAATTATTTTTATTTGTAGTACATACATGTATACTTATATAGGCATTCTATACTTATCAAGCTTTAATCATATCAGGTAATTTTGCAATGAGCCTCTCCTTAATTTTGGTTAACCATCCAAAGTATTTTATTTACAATCATAGATAATGAAGATTCAGAAATAACAACATGAAAAAATGACATACATATTACATGCAATATGGTCAAAAAAAAAGAGAAATTCTTATTAATTTCAAGATTTCTTAATTATTGTATCTTTTTAAATTCCTTAACACTGATCAATGTGTCAAATTTGGACACATTCATTTACTTTTACTCCTGCATGAAGATGCTGAACATGCAAAGATGATTTAACAAGCTACATTATTGTATTAAGACAATTGATCAATGGAATACAGTGTCAGAGTAATATCTTGTTCTAAATTATGTGAGTTATCTAAGCTAGTAGGAACACTACCTTATATTTTCTCTCAAATTAACTTTCATTTTAACGTAAATTTACTGCAACCTTTTGATACATCACTAATCAGTGTTTTTCCTTTATTTTTAAGTAAAGGGTTAGAGATCAGTTGTAACAGGCTAGGGGCTGAGGTTTATGAACAGAATCTCTGTGGATCTAACAGCAAATTTTTATTTCAGAGCAACATTTTTGTCAATTGAAGTGGTCAATTTGGCCGATAGCAGTTTCTTAGGGAAAAACACCGCTAACAGTCTACGCGAAAGTTTAAAATTTTTACAGGACAAAATGTCTGGTAAAAATAAAATTTTTACCAGACCAAGCAATTTCTTACCAGACCGACTTTTTTTTCTTTAAATCCATACATCATAATGATACTGAGATTGAGAGGGTGCATGGGATGGGGTTAATTCTCACTGTGAAATTTAACCTTAAATAAATTCAGAGTGAAATGGACAAGTTAACTATTTATAATTCTCCTTTGTAAAACTAAAAGGTATCTATTTACAATTGCATGCATTTTTTTCTTCATTTTTGACTTATACAACATACGAGGGTTGTCCCGTAAAATCGTGGACAAAGCGTTTTTCTCGAAAAGTAATGGGCGCATTAAGCTGAAAATTTCAGTAAACGTTTATTTATCATATTTAAGTGCATGATAATTTTTTTGATAAAATATAGTCAAAAATAAAGATTTTATTATGCTTGAATGTGCATGGGGTATTGTCCTACGGCGCACGGACAAAAAACCAAGGTTTTATTAAAGAATACACAAGTTTGAATTCAAAATAAAAGTTTTGAATACATAAGATTTGGATTAAAATTATCCTAATTCGATTCCACAATCAATTTTGTAGTCTTTGTAAAAATTTTAAGGCATTTGGTTAATTTTTGGCAGTTTCTCGAGCATTCGAAATGGGAAAGTGGTAAACACAACACACGAAAAATGGCGACGTTTTATGACGTTACGGCGCACCGGAGAGCAGTTCCGTTTTAATTCGATGTTGTAATGACACCTTTAGAGACTTGAAATGATCACAGAAGAAAAAAGATTATAAAAAATATCACCATATCTTAAGTATACAAATGAAAAAGGAGTTTTCGTAGAGAAGTCTTTTTTGATCGAGTCCCTGGGGAGTACAAAAACATATGGACAAACTCCTACTGTAATAGCAAAACACGCTGTCACAGTAGACCGCCGATATGAGATTTTCTATTGGTTGAATGATGGTGTCCGTAACTTACTGATAAATCTTCAGAAGATCGAGTGAGGGTGCCAATTGGTTCTTCGACTGTTTATCTGTTTATGGAGACTAAAGAATGTGTATCAATGAAATTCCTAAATTTGATTAAGTCGGACTCATCCAACTTCATTTTCATAAAGATAGAACGTGACGCTGTTTCAGACACTTTGACGTTATAATCCATGCGCCGTAAGGTGATACAATACATGCCATAAAATCACATAATTTGTTTATTTATGCATATATTTATCTGAAATTTACTGAGTATATTACTAAAATATGTACTAAATAATAGTGAAAATTTCAGAACGCAGCGATGTTTATTTTTTACACTAGACAACTTGTCCACGATTTTACGGGACAACCCTCGTACACTGTATCAGATCTTCTTAAATTTAATATGCACCTTTTTATTTCAATGCATATCTATTTTTCCTGAAACAACTTAACTCAAGTACAATGATCATTTGAAAATAATTTCCCAACCGAATCTACGTATGAGCTATCTAAAGATATCTAACCCTTGACAGAGGAAATTCGAATTAGAATAAAAACGATCATGACAGGGTTGTAATACATAAAAATTATTCAGGTATTACTGCTAAATTGGTCAAATAAAGGATATTTGTGGGGAATTGGACCATGTGTACCTCTTAATTTAGATTTATTTTGCCTTATTTTTTATCGGACATTTGGTCCTATATACTGAAATTTTTTACCGACCCGAACTTAATTTTACCGGTAAAAACCGACGGTCCGGTGACTTTCGCATAGACTGCGCTAATCAGCAATTTTGTGACGTAAACCAGGCTATTGTGATGTCTACTACTCTCCGAGTTTTCTTTCAATGAACGATAACTATATCATGTATATTGCGGGAAAATGCACTAGGTATCCCAAGAGGTGGAATATGATGAAAAGCATGCCGACGACCGTGAAACATGAAGATTTGTGGCCCGGTCACGTGATAATCTAGAACCAATCAGTTAACGTGTTGTGTAGATAATTATAATGAGGTATAATACTGACACAGGGATTTTCCACTCACTTTTGGGAATGGGGCCCAGGCCCTTGGAATTGGGAATTTTACGAGATTTTATCACTTATTGGGAAATTTTATTGTATGATGTTTTTCAAGAAATAAATACTTAAGATACATAAAAATTTATCTTTTACTTAGTTATTCAGAAATATGAATCAGAGAATTGATCATTATAATAAAGTTTTACCCAAGATTCTTCAAAATTTTGTTCATTTCATTCAAATTTCCAAACCTAAACATGTTTGCATTTTGTGAATTATGTCCAAGTTACCTACTTGAGTTCTTCTTCTTTGAAAAATTGAACATAGGCAGTTCATTTTTGGGAAAAAGGGAGGGGTTTTGCAATTGGGAATGGGGCCCATATTCGGCCCTACACGGGGTAGTGGAAAATCCCTGATAATAGTACCTTATATTTTCTTATCAAAGCATTTTTCTGTTCCATCATTGTAGAGCCCCTCCCATCCCCACCCCTCCCCACAACACACATCCAACCTTAATTTTTTAGTCAATGAATCTATGGTCTCTGCCCCCCCCCCCCCCACTCCAAATCGCTTCACTGTTTATAAAGAGTAAACTGCCCCCTGCCCCAAGTTATGTTTAATTGTTATATCATATAACATAAACTGAAATAAGCTTCATTCCTTAAATAGATCTAATTATATTACAATGTAATAATGTATTACAATTCATTACCTTTTTATACGTTACAGCTCCTGTTTTGTCCACCCTCCTGTGTCCTATCTTGTCTTTTGACTTGGCAGCCTTTCCACTTCCCATCTATAAGGAAACAACAATTAAAACTGAATTTTTCTTTTTAATCTTATTTACAAATCTAGTGCTTAGTAGTACTATGCATATTAAGTTTCCACAGACATTTAGAATTTCTTCCTCTCGTTTTTGTGTGATAGATCAGATAGCAGCAAAACATACTTATGGTGTACACAGCTAGTAAACAAACACATCATACATGTAGATTCATCTTTACATCTACTGAATACTTTTTTTTTATTTCTTAGAAAACTATTGCCGTTTATCAGTTCATGAACAACACTTGGCATGTCACCTGTACAGATTTCTTGATCAGTGGCTGTTCCATCAAGGAAACTTACTATGATGTACATATCAATAATACAGTAAGTTATCTTTTTAATCCTACTTTAAATGATGATTTATTCAGAATGAATAAATGTAAACAATAGAATGCCTTCCTTTGGTTGTTAGTATGAAAAATAACATCACAGCTATTGCAGAAAAAATTTATGTATTAAACCCACGTGTACGGAAGCCCATTTAGGACCTATCAAAAATATTTCTGAATTCGTTATAACGATTTTTAGAATTCGTTATAACGAATTTCATTTGTTATAACAGATTCATTGAATTCTTTATAACGAATTTAATTTGTTAAAACAGATTCATTGAATTCGTTATAACGAATTTAATTTGTTATAACAGATTCATTGAATTCGTTATAATGAATTTAATTTGATATTACAGATTTATTGAATTCGTTATAACGAATTATAAACCGTTATTACAGATTTATACATTCGTTATAACGAAAAATTGTAACATTTTTGCGTTATAACCAAATTCTTGAATTGGTTATAACGAATTCAACAAATCTGTAATAACAGATTAAATTTGTTATAACGAATTCAATAAATCTGTAATAACAGATTGAATTCATTATAACGAATTCAATGAATCTGTAATAACAAACTAAATTCGTTATAACAAATTCAATGAATCTGTTATAACAAATTAAATTCGTTATAACGAATTCTAAAAATCTGTTATAACAAATTTAATTCGTTATAACGAATTCTAAAAATCTGTTATAACAAATTAAATTCGTTATAACGAATTCTAAAAATCTTTATAACGATTTCAAAAATATTTTTTGATAGGTCCTAAATGGGCTTCCGTTCACTTGGGCCTTTTATTGTTTAAATAATTACAGTGATTACTATACACATGTACTAGGGCTGCAACAATATATAAACCAATACATTCCTATACACTGTGTCTTGATGCCAAAATATTGTAACATTTCGCAATAAAATAATCTTATACCTGTGTATCATCATGATATAAAATATTTTGAGCAGTTTATTTTCTTTATAATTTACATGTTTTAAATAAAATTGGAAGGACTGATTTTTAAAAATTTCCCTGTGTTCAGGGCTTCATATTTAAAAGTTACATAATGATTTGTGAACTTGAAGAAATAATCTGTTGAACTTTTATCCTTTGACCTCTTGACCTTGTAATATAGTTACTGACCTCTGCATGGTCCAATCCTTTCCCAGACTCTTCATTGGAATCATCTATAATGAACATACACACTGAATTAGATTCTTTCTTTAACTGACTTTTGATCAACATGTTCAATTCAAGAATGAAAGAATTAACATGTTCAATGATGATTAAGTCTGATATATTTCAAAGATAATAACAGTTAAATGATCGGTCTTCAGATATTATACGAATTTAAATAAGTTTAGTTTAATCATGATAAAGTGTGATTTTTTTTACGGATAATACAGGCTATATGATCTGTCTTCAGATAATTATCAATATTATTTACAAACAATAATTTTGCATTGGGAAATTCAGGAAATGAAAGTTCATAGGGTGGGGGACCAAGGGTCGTCTAGGCATTGATTACTGATTATTTTTTTCCATTAAATAGAAGTAGCCCTGAACAATTACTTTTTATTTAAAATGCAGCACACATTGCAAATTCAAAGCTTTACGTTTGAAAATGTGATTGACATGCAAAATCCATTACCAAGTTAATGGGAATTTTTAAAATTATGATCAAATGGACTTATCAACCGTGAATTTATCGAGGATCAACCCATAATCATGCATAATAATTTGGGTTGATAAAAATTTTTGTTTAGGGTGGGGCACTATTAAAAAAAATCATGGAGTCATCAATATCACAAAGTGCCTAATTGTTCTGTCAACTTGAGACTTGAAAAGAAATCTAAAATATGCAGTTATCCCAACCCACCCTCAATATTGGCTTCTACATGTACCACACTTCTCGATAATGAAAAGGAAATACTCTATATGCATGCTGAATCGCTTTACATAACACAATCTCCACTTTCTTCAGGTATAAATTATGAATGCTATAAAAAGGTTGCAAACATCACATAAGAGGCGGATCACACAATTAACACCCCACATGGAATTCCCTTTTTTAAACCTCTTCTTCCTTAAAGAATTTACTCATTTTGAACTCCACCCGCCACTTTGAAACAAAGCGACCAAAGGCACATCTACATGAAAGTAACTTCCCCCTCCATAACTTCATTCACTTACCGCTGTCTTCAGCCATTGACGTGGACGGCTCGGGGTCGTGCTTCCCACCTGCTAGGGTTGACCCGTCACTCGTCGCCATCCCCAAAATTTCAGTTCAGGAACACCCAGTCTGATTTCGGCTAATTTTTTTTCCCTGTCTTAGGTTTACGATTTTCTTTGAGAGATATTTTGGAGTGATCCGCTTGGTTACATACTCTTTTTTAGGAATATTAAGGTTTTTAAATTCTGGGAAGTTTCACATTTTTAAAATTTACTCTAGGCCTATTGATTGTTGTTCTCTCTCAATCGCCTGACATTATAGCGGAAATGGTCAACACGCACGCGTGTTACTGCGCTTCCGTCATGTTTTTAAATATATCCGTGGTGGATCTAAGATTTTAGTGACGATAAAATTTCAAATAATCTGACAATTCAAACAACAGTTTGTGGAATTGTTAACACTTAAATTGCCGTAAACATTAAAAATTTCGGGGGTTTTAAAATACAGTAATTAAACTTTTACCAACTGTTCATGTTCTCTCTGGATAAAAAGTTCATGATATAATCCGGTAATTTTAATTTACTACTCTAAAACATAGATCTGTTGAGATTTAAGGTACTCCGATCCTCAGCCAGGAAGGATAACTGTTAAATTTATAATTAAATTCAAAAAGTTCCAAAATGAAGTTTGAAAATTGCACCTTTTCATGCAACAATTTTCATTTATGCTCCTCATATAGGTTCTTTGACGTTCTCAGACATGTCTTATAAAAAGTAATGAATTAGAAAATGCATAGTGGGTGATTTTATTCGCATTTCCTAAAAATCTATTTGAGATTTACTAATTAAATTTCCTTACATAATGTGATTAATTAACTTTAAATATGAAGTTTGAAGAATTATATCGTGGGCAATTTAACACATAACTTTGAGAATTCAGACATTTTTGTGACCATTTTCAGTTAGTTTAATAATGCCTGATTTTCAGAACCTGAGGATCGGAGTACCTTAAAATATATATCTAGATGTGATACCGGTACATGTATTTGGTCGTGATAATGAACAAATTGATAAAAATTACATTATTTATTATCTGATTAAAAAAATGTTAATTAACAAATTAATAAAAAATTATTCCCCATGGTATTATCTGATTAAAAAAATACTTAAAAATCTTTATATTTACAACCCTGCCTTATTGCAGCCCGGAGGACCGGGCTGCTCTATACATATATAAGTTTAAGTGTTGGTGTATGGTGATTAGGGTGGGAGAAGTTATTCAGAATTAAAGGTTTTCTAAACATTGAAAAGATTGTTAAAGGTTTTCTAAACATATTTTCTTCCAAAAGTGAATCTGTAAAAATAGATAGATATTTAATATATTAAGTCGTTAATCAAAAAGCGACAGTTCCTTTTTTTTTTTAGAACCCTTTCTAAATTACGAGATACATAATACATTTTTGAATATAGATGATGCATGTGTCTAACTTCAATTTATATTTTATGCAGCTAACATTTACATCACCTATATTCAAAAATGTATTATTTTTCAATTTTAGAATATAAAAATTGAACTATGCTGAGTACGTTTTGAATTTCATGTCATTAATTGTTTTATTTATGTATTTTTCTATACTATGAAAAATGCTCAAAAACGGTAAATTTACTAAAGAATATTAATTTATGTTTGCATTTAAAAAAAGAATTCATTAATATATTTAAAGCTAATAATTGGACAACTCTGAGCCAAGAGGAAGAAGAAACTGAGTTTAGATAAACATGCGTGCAAAATTAATTTTTCACCGATTTTCAAGTTGAATAACCTCAGGTCTCTATAGTTAGATTGACTTTAACAATAAAAGGTTATTATTTAAGGGGATCGACTAGGGTTTCCATTGCGCAATATTTCGCGCATCATAGTGAAATGAAGCGTATTTACTGCTTTTAAGCAATTTTTTCACTTACTTAAAAAATAAATAAGAAATCACAGGTTGACAAAATCATTTAAAATTTCATATAAATGATTTTAAAACGATTTTTCAAGTGATAGGTAGTTTGACATCGTAATATAAAGTGTGTTTTTGAGGTTATAATAACGTGAAGCTCTAAAAGAGGGGGTAATGAAATGTTATAAAAGAAAAAGTAATTAAACATATACTCTTTAAATATATTACATAGAAATTTTAGAATCTCTCCGTCATTTTCGTTATATTTTTTGTCTTAATCCTTTGTATACATCATATTTGGTAGTACTCTATACAAACAGGAAAATTCGTTAATTTTTGGCATACCCCCCCCCCCCCACCCCCGGAAATTAACAAGACGGTAGAATTTTGTGTTTTTTACATATAATGTACATTACAGTATACTCATCATATATTATCGTTTGTGCAAAAAGTCTATTGTAGTATTTGTAGAATTTGCTTTAAATTTTAAATGCAAAAAATGGCACTTTCCTTTATAATCCTATAAAATAGTAAATGTACCTGAGTATACGTATTTTGAGAGAGTCCCTTAAAATACCTGGACGGTAGATTTTCCCCAAACTTGGCATGTTCATGGGAGTCAGTGTAAGTTATATGTGTTATGAAAATAAAGAGTTTCACTATTGTAGTTTTCACACAAAAAACCCCAGTCGGCCCCCTAAAATTCTTAATTCAATTACAAAAAAGTCCTATCTTTTAGGAAAAATAATTTTGGTTGCAATGTTTTTTTTTTTTTTTTTATAGTTCCAACTCCAAGTAACAGTACTACATGTATATACACGTAACAGTCCTACCTGGATGCATGCATGGATAATGTATCTTGGGACTACCAGATAAGCTTCGGATGGTGAATCCACCAAATGTTTTACGGATGAGTGAACAGGTAAAAGTTTTTGCATCCAGTTCCTCATAAGGAAGCGCCATCAATACCAAACTTGTACTTGTATGGATATGTTGCATTTAGGAATACATGTACTACTTGAGTCTTTGTATGATAAACAGTGGAAGAAAAACGACATAGCTTTGTGTATAAAAACTTACAATAATACATCTCCCATGGTTTATGGGTAGATATGGATTTGAATCGACCTCGCTGTAAACTTATGTAATCTATTTTATTTTTTATACAAAGATGGAAATGATGGTGGTTTCTTAGTTTATTCACATATATCAACACGGTAATTCAACAAAAAATATAAGTACAATTCATGTAATTACGATTTATACATACATGTAGAATGCGAAATTTCAATAAAAATTCAAAACTATTTCATATATGTACTCATACATGAACGTACGTATATAAGACAGAAACATTACTTGAAACAAATATTTTCTCTTGACTGTACTGTATTATTTCTTTATTGTGTTTGATAAAACTTAATCCTTAAAATATTAGCAAAACACTATAGATCATTATCTTAAAGAAAAATCAATCGTTTATTTTGTGAATGCCAAGCAGGCTCTTGATGAAAAATTTTGCAACTGTAAATCTAGATAATAAATCTAATATACATGTAAATACACACAGGTATTCTTTGCACAATTTTTAGTTAAATTGTGCTCAGTGGTTCTTGAGAAGAAATTGACGGAAGGACAGACGAACGGACACCAATACCAGGTGATGAGAAAAATTAACTTTGAGCTTTCATCTCAGGTGTGCTAAAAACCTCAAAAGGGGACTGTAGACAATACTACGAATGCATGTACAAAATACCCCTGGCGTACGTGTTTTTATGCCCTAGCTGTTACCACAGGTTCTAAGGTATATAATTCCGTTTGTCCATTTTTAAAGCTGTTGGTCTGCAAAATCTAACCTTGTCCATACTGTCTTCAAAGGCTTTTATATTTCACTGATATATATTCCTTGTAAAAACCTGTACGAAATGTTCCGCCCGGAATATAGGGGGGATATTGAGGCGTACTTGGAGAAGGAATTCCGGGCGTCAGTTTGTCTCTCTACATATATGGTGATACACAGGTTCCGGGCGTAAACCAAGCGGAAACCAAGAGGAAAGTGGCAGGAATTTGAGGCGAAAAATGCAAATGAGCTACGCCCGGAAAAATAAATGACGCCCGGAAAAAAATTACGCCTGGAAACTAAAATGACGCCTGGAATAGAATTACGCCTGGAATGTCCTTATTATTACATAATACTATGTGACCTAAAAACCTATATATTTACCATGCTAACAAAGAAAAACATTTAGATTATGATTTACAATGTTAAAGCTAAAAATTTAGCTTTTTGAACTGTAAGAAAACATAATGACAGGTCATTAACATAGTAAAGATATATAACTAATAAATTTTGTGTAAGGGACACTAAAACACCACCATGATTGAGTGTGTATTTAGAATTAAACTTTTTACAATACGGGTTCATTTTATCACGTCAATAATCATACTGAAACATTTTAGGTTACCCAATACAGTTCTTCATTTACTTTGTCAGTAGTTTACAGTTTGAGACTCACTGCAGCCTAGTTAGCTCTATCAGACTGTTATTTCTCAGAATGTGTGCAAGGAAACTCAAATATCTTAAGTAATTTTAGGGTCAACAAGTTATAACTCAATATCATTGTACATTATCATAATCAAATTTACTCAAATAGGTACCAGATATTAATTATCACACCTACCAGCAGATACTGTGTCATCCAGAAGAAGTGTAAAAGCCTTAACATTGATATATCTGCATTTCCTGTTTCAATCACACTAAACTCCCTCCTTCATGATCAAATTCAAACTTAACCTCCTATCTGAAATGACCCTTAATTGATAATTAAATTGACCAATCAGAGGCTTTTACTTCTCCAGAAAGTTCCAGGCGTAATTTTTGTTTCTATTTTCCTGCCATTTTTATGCCCGGAAAATCTGAACTTGCCAATTGACGCCGGAAATTAGAAATTACGCCTGTAAGACGTCTCTTCTACTGAGGCGTAACTTTTCCAAAATTCCGTCTCCGCCTCAAGTACGCCCAGAATTTGCCAATTCCTGCTCAATTCCACCCAAATTCCAGGCGGAATCCGCCCTTAAAATTCATACAGGAAAGATCTCACTTTGGGTACCAGCATATTTGGGCTCTTTACCTTGGAGATTGACCCTTTAAGCATTGCAATAACTTTTGAAGGCTCATGTATTTTATATATGAAATGACCTTCTTAAGACACTAAAAATTGACCTCTTAACCTTGGTTCATAAGCAATTGGTTCTGGAGCTCGCTCTAATTTATATTTCACAGGTATATATCTCTCATGACAAAGTCTTCTCTAAGGTTCCATTAAGTTTGACCCCTTGACCTTTTGACCTTAACATACTTTTTAAAAAAAACTAACATTCAGCTCAAATCTGAATGATTAGAGCTTGAGCATTCATATTTTAAGGTATATTTAATGAGATGTAATATTAACTTATTTATTCAAATTATTTAACAAATAATTAACAATGTACATAAAATAAAAATTATAGAATGCAAATAATTTTTGAAAAATTAAAAATTTCAATTTCTACTTTTTTTCTTTTTTGTCCTCTTTGCTACATTTGAAGTTTCTCTTTCACAGCTTAGTTCCATACTTTCACTTTCAGACTCTGCAATTTTCTTCTTTCTTTTCTTTTTCTTCTTTTCTACTACATCAGTTTCCCCACATATCTGCCTCTCAGTACTCTCGGTACATTCATTGAAATCACTTTTTTCTTTGTTAGAAACTCCTTCCTCTAATCCATTGTCTTTTCCTTTTTCCCTGTTCCTCTTCTTCTTTTTCTTTTTGGTTTCTCCACATAACAAATTATCTTCTGGTTTACTCACAGAGTTCACTGTCACAGCATTATAAGACACTGATTTTGATTGGTCTAACTCTCTGTTTTTTTCTTTTCTACTTTTCCACTTCTCCAATAGAAGGCGCTCTTGCTCCTGAATTCGATCTAGTTTACCATTCAATTTAAGTCCATGCCTAGCTCCTCTGTAATGAGTAAAAAAAAAATAATTATGAATAATTGAAAAGTTTACACCCCTGTCTTCTAGCATGTATAAACTATTACAATTATTATCAACTGAAAATGTGAGTGAACTTTGTAATATAGGGAAATTCCTCTAAAAAGCAGAAGCACTTAGAGATTTACATCTGTAAACTGAGTATTTTTTCTATGTTTGGTTGGAAATATTGTATACAACAAGCAGTATTAACTTAAAAGAAGTATATGTAAATATTTCATTTATGTATATTAATTCTGTGCTTTACATCCTGTATTTTGTAATTATGTTATCTGATAAGTCATATGACTTAAGGAATAAATAAACAAACAGAACACCCCTGTCTTCTGTTTGCCTGTCATTAAAATACTTAATTATTTAATTATTCACCTGCCATTAAATGTTACCTGTCCAAAGTCGTTTTTTTCTACTTCTCAGAATAACCCCCCCCCCACCCCCCAAGGAAAAAAAAAATGAAAAAGATGTGCAAAGGAAGATAACTCTATTTTGACGTAGCTAAAACTTACTTGTGTGCTGTCATTCCCCCACAAATCTTTAGAATCTCCTCATCTGCCAACCTACAATGTGTTTAGAAATAATGTATTAAAACACAGGCACCTGACATTACTTATTTTTCTTTTAATAAAAAAAAAATATACACGTATATTATTAGGTATGTGTATATTTTTTTTTCTTCAAAGAAAAATAAGTAACGTCAGGTGCCTGTGTATTAAAAATATGCAGTAACGCAAGCAGTGTATTACAGCTCAATAGTGTATGCATAGAAAGCTTGAATAAAAAAATATTGATGTATAAAGGTACTATACATAAATTTTTTTTTACCCAGGGCAAGAAATCAATTGTAACTTATGACTGGATGTATCCTTTATGGAAAAAGTTTTACTGTATAAGGCCATATAAAATTGAAATCTTGGTTCTCAGGCCCGCGCGCATCCCTTTTGAGGTAGCCGCATTGCCGATTTTATTGTATTTTTGATAAAATAAAAAGTTGGTATTGCGGAGACCAATCCGGGAAAAAAAATTTCCGACCTCATTTGTTTTGTAATTTAGTATTCAAATATCACTTCCGGTAGCCATTTACAATGAGATTTTGGCTACTTCGTTTGAAAATACATTCGAGGACATTACCTACGATGTTTACACGCTGTTAAGCAATGGATAAAGCAGAAATTTTGACCAGAAATGGAAAGTATATCTGTGATTAAAAAAATTATCTTTATGTTAAAGAAAATTCGGAAATTAAAATTGAAAAAAATACCTCCCTCATCTACTTTATTAAGAAATAAGGTATCATTTTTTGAGTTTTATTGAGATGTAAAACGGGTTAGTCACGTGATCAAATCCCATAAAGCCCGAAGGGCTTTATGAAAGATTTGATCATGTGCCAACCCGTTTTACATCTCAATAAAACTCAAAAAATGATACCTTCCCAAATGAAAAAGAAATCTAACAAAATACTTTCAAAATATCTTCAAAACACTACCAAATCATACTTTTATATTTTCTTAGTATGTTTTGAAAGTGTTGCATTTAACGAAACATCAATGCTATACTTTACAGGATGGGGCGGCATGGTATTTTGTTAATGTTTCATTACAATGTTGGTGTTTTATTAATGTTTCATTACACTCTGCAGAATGAAATTGCATTTTGAAAGTGTTTCATTATTCTTGTCTGCATCAAATTAATATTTTGTTAGCATTTCATTTGATTAACAGACATGTTTAGGGTTTACTTATCTAAGAGCAGTAAAATCTTCCAAGAACAACTTATCTATTTATATCCTGTGTTACTAGTTTTGCGCCAATTTTCAAAACACCAGCACTAGGTCAGAGAGAAACATAGAGATTGGTGAAGGGACATGTAAAGTGTTAGTATATATATTGATCCCTGATTGGAAAAAGCAAAATCAGGATGAATCTGGACATAACAGAGGTATTTATTTATTGCATGACATAAAGTTCTTTAACTGGACTACAGTTAAACCTTCAATCTGTGAATGTGGATGTGTATATGGCCTGTTTTATTGGGTTTTTGTTCATTTTAAGATTGACCTTTAATACTACCCAGCTTAGATCAGTTTTAAGCACTGGGTTAAATGAATTATAATTATACTTGAAAATTCTGTGAAAATGTATGTGAATGGAGAAATGGTCAATGGATTGAGAATTATATCTCTTACATCAAAGGATTTCACTGCAGAGAATGATCGATATAAGAGAGTGATCATGAATCGAACTTGGTGTTTTTAAATGTTGGAATGGTGTACGTGCTATTGTCTATTGAACAATAATGTCAAACCTGGAATTCAAAATACTGTGAAACAAGATGTTAATAATGTTTCAATATGAGACTGTGTTTAGATGTTTTCAAAGACTTGTGAATTTGCTAATTATAATTTTAAAAATTCAAATTTAGTGGTTTATTGATGATTTGTTACTTATGCTTTGTTAGTATTTTGTTAGAGTGTTTTGTTAGCCTCATTTGCATGTGATTTTCTATACTAATGGAATACTATCAAAACACAGTGTTTTGTTAGTAGTTTGTTAGAGTGTTTCGTAACATTTTGTTACAAGCGTTTTGTTAGTAGTTTGTTAGAGTGTTTTCAAAGTAACTTGTTATAGTGTTTTGTTAGCTCATTTGCATGTGATTTGCTATACTATCAAAACACTTTCAAAACATATGTTTTGTAAGTAGTTTGTTATAGTATTTTGTTTCCCCCTTTTTTTCATTTGGGTTATTACTTATATTTACATTTGTGACTTATTCATACTTTAACTTTGCCTGATTGTTACTTTTAACGTGCGAAATGCGTTATTTTTCAAACCCAACGGCATGTATGTAATCCGCGTCGACCCTTTATGACGTCACACAGAGATTACGTCGAACGTTTATCCAAACGCACATCTATGACCTCTTGACCCCGTACCTGTATTTATACAGTTATAAAAACGCTTGCTTGCAGTAGTGTTATATAAAAGGAAACATTTGCAAATGTAAATATTTGCCAATAAAATGAAAAATAAAATGCCGCCCTCCCGCATCTGTTTTGGAGAAAATTGGCCTGAGAACCAGGGAATTAAATTCAGATAGCCTTATTTGACTTCCCTCTTGAGAATTCTACACTCATATTGAGATGCCAACACAGTCACTTGAAGGTGGAGAGCTGGAAATTTTGTCCTATGCTCAGCTCTCAATTTTAATTTTCAATTGTAAATAACATTTTATTATATTCTAATTTTTGTGTTGAAATGTCATTCCTTTGAACCTCTCAGAAATGAAATACAAGTAGATGATTGCTTTTATCCCACTCTTAGCCTTCAATTTGGATATGACTCATCGGATATTTTTTAGATATCCTGAAGTTGTGATGTTACAATGGGTTTTGCCCGAGATTGATCAGGTAAAATAAGCTCACATGGAATACATTGAATCACCCACGATTTGTGATATGATTTTTATCCAACTGGAATAAAACACAATTTATTGGATAAAAATCATATCCAACCACAAATCATGGGATACTCTCTATATATATTTACGCTCTGAATCTAGACTTTGATATTTACTTTTGGAGGCACTGTTTGTCCTCTTCTGTGTATTCTATGTCTGTGGAGGCTTCTACATGGGTTTCCTCATTGTTGTCTAGTGTTGCTCCCTATAGAGCAAAAAACAAAGCAAGTCATCATTTCTACTAGCTTATACTGAATGGAATATTTCTACATACATACAGTCTTTCGAGCCTCTGAAAAAATATACATCTACCAGTCACAAACAGGCCTTTAAAGAATGGATGATACATACATGTAATGTAAATGATTACACTTAATATTTCATTGGCACACGTAATATACCTTAAATACTGGTATCTTGAATACCATGGAATTTAATATGTCAAAGTGATTTAGAACTCTGGACAACTTATTCTTTTAAGTATTTTCACCCTTAATATCCAAAATCCTTCAATATCTCCAAGTTATTTTATTAGTGCCATCATAATTGAGATAACCCAGTTTAACTAATTAACGTTGCTTTTAATGGGATTGGGAATCAAATTAGTCCCATTCACTGGCATCCCCTCCTAAAATGAAGTGCTTGTTACCTTGACAAATTGTCCGTACAGCATGGCCTTGTTGTCAAACGTCCGAGCTTTCTTCGTGGACACCCCTCCACTGTCCTTTAGATTTCCTCACAGACACCCCCTCCTGAAATCACAGTTTGTTAAATCTCACTACCTTTCAAACTTGTGCGAGTTAAAAATTTCACTAGATTCAAAATATGTGTGGGTTAAAAATTTTTTACTTATATCTTTAAAATTTGTGTGGGTTCAAAATTTCACTAGCTTAAAAACTCATCTGGGTTCAAAATTTTACTAGCTTCAAAACGTGTGTGCGTAAAAAATTTCATAAGCTTGAAAAAACTTGTGTGGGTTAATTTACATCAAAGACACTTTTTTCAAATATCTGTTTTGTTTCTCCGTGTTGAATAAAAGAAATATTCATAATATTTAGGCATGAAACATATGGAGATAACAAATAGTATTCTAGATCAAAAGTCCATAAAAACTATACAAAATAGGAGCAAAGAAACACGGTCCTCTAAAACATCAGAGAATTGGGATCAGGTGCCATGGAGGAGTGAGCATCCCCTGCATGAAATTGTATTAAACATCATGATTACTGGATCAGAATCTTTGAAAATACATTACCTCTGTGGTATTCACTTCAATGCTGTTGGCGGCCTTGTTAAATACATGGTCCCACCAGTGAAATGTGAACTCATCCCCTGTGTTGTGCCCGACCTACAAAACAAAATCAAAGTCACATTGTAGCACCCGTGAAATGTGAGTCCAGTAGTGATACTGTTGCAGTCTGACAGGTTTTATTGTCAGCTGATAGACAGTCCAGTTTGGTTACCCTTGTAAAAAACCTGACTAGTGATTAGAAGGGCTGTATCAATATATCGATACATATCGATATTCAAAAAACTATCGTATCGAAAAATTACATCCAATATGTATCGGACAAGCAGTTTTTCTTCCAATTCTGCTAAAAAGATGGGAATTTTAATCAGCAAAGATTTTATTTCCCTTTTTTGAATTAAAACTGATCAATAATTATAGTTTTATAAAAGAAATAACACAGATTTTATAGTTATTATAAAATACATAACAATTTTATTTTAACATGATGATTTTACAGTTATTAAAACTTTCGATTGGAAGTGTTTTATTCACTGACTATGGGATAAGAACTTTGAAATGGGAAATAAAACACTAATAAAACTTTTCATGAAATCCATGCATCAAATGATTAATAAGCCTTTTTTATGGACTTGTTTTAGAATACCGTATAGCGGGTTATTTTAGCGGGGTGCTAATTTTGGCTTATTTTGGCGTTTAGATGGCAGCCCGCTAAAATTTTAATCGCTAAAATAGTCAATTAACAGTTAACTTAGTCTTCTTAGTGTTCATCTGCAAAGAGATGAAGCCCTGTGTCCGCTAAAATAAATTACGCCAAAATTATTGGCATACCTTTCAGCAGGCAAAACGCCAAATTTTACACCCGCCAAGAAAACCAGCTATACGGTACAATATATCGCATATCGCTTTAAAAAATATTGTATCGTATCAAAATTTTTTGCTCAATACACAGCCCTAGTGATTAGAATCCTAATTTGGTCTGTCCTTTTTTTCCCCTCCCCAGTAAAAAATTGTGTTATGATTTTCTCAATTGCAATATTAATCTTTCTTCTTATTCTTTAGTTTGGAATCTGCCCATGCTGTACCAGTAGAGCTAAAAATGAGCCTATAAATCAATACCCCATGACCGTCCTTCTTTATCTTGACTTTAATGGCGTCTTTCATTCCATTCTCATTCTTCCCGAGGCCTGAACCTAGAACCAAAGAAACAAAAATATAATGAAATACAGTCAAACCTTATTATATAGAACTCAACAGGACTGACAACAAACTTTGAGATTGCTGACAATTACAGATAAAAAGGTTATAAAAATATATAGAATCAAAGGCCTGAAAGGCCTGCGAGTTGACTCGCTCGAGTCAATTGAGCTTTTTCATACATCTGGGCACCATACCTTCATATATTCAGTTTATTTTGCATCTTAAGAGATTGAATATTATATGTCTGATCCATGTTCGGTTCATAAATAAAGTGTATATTGCTTTTCCTTTATATATACAGGTTGGCACTAATGGGCTTCCGTATTATTTTGACTGGATTCTATAATGAATTTCAGCACACTAGCTGAAGTGGTCAGTGTTATGGAATAATTAGGTTAAAGATTCCCACAGCAAATCTGGATTCTAAAAATAGATTTTCAACAACAACTAGCTGCAGCTAATGAGAGCAGCAGGTGTTTGTGTTAGGGGGTATTCTAGGTCAATTATAAATAAACTTCAGATGGGAAGATTAGATCCGCCTAACATGCTTGAACATATATTCATACGCAGTAATTGTACATCGTACAGGTATTTAATCAAAAATTTCTTTAAAAGCATGAAGGCATAAATAATGTTACAGTATGAAATTTTATACAGTTTTTACCTCTTAAGTTTATTCAATCACTCAAACCAAAGCATTTTTTGATAGAACTATTATATTTGGCGTATGGATCACCTTGATGAATGCGTGAAAAAATTTACAGCTCTGAAATAGCTATGTCGACAGGGAGTAGCTCGCTACGCGAGCCAACTCAAAAAATAAAACAGTTGAGACTGCCCCTCAATTGACATCATAGCTTATGTTAGAGATATCTGTGTTCAACATTAAGTAAGTAGTAACTAATACTCCCACTTTTATATTGTGACCTGTGCAGGTGAAGGTCTTTTCAGGCCCTGCATCATCGTCACAAACCATGGCAAAAATCTGCAATTCTGGTCGTAGTTGAATGAGAAGAGAATATTTTGTACTTCATTAACATATTGACCAATGCAAGTACAGCATATTCTGAAAATGAACTTCGTTTTGACTTTCCAATATCCATTCCCAGTTTACGAAATGTTTTTGTGTACTGGTGATTTCAATATTGAATTCAATTGCGATGGAAACAAATACAGTGGAGCCTCATTTATCCGGACGCTTTGATTCTTAGTCAATTTGTCCGGATATGTGAAGTGACCGGATACCTGAATCACCAGTTCAGTCTACGCGAAAGTTTAAAATTTTTACAGGACAAAATGTCAGGTAAAAATAAAATTATTACCAGACCAAACAATTTCTTACCAGGCCGACTTTTTCCCCTTTAAAATCCATACATCATTATGATACTAAGATTAAGAGGGTGGGTGGGTTGGGGTTAATTTTCACTGTGAAATTTAACCTTAAATAAATCTTAAATAAATACAGAGTGAAATCAGGAAAGTTAACTATTTATAATTTTCCTTTGTAAAAGATATCTATTTATACAATTGCATGCATTTTTTTCTTCATATTTGACTTATACAACATACAACACACACTGTATCAAAGATTTTCTTAAATTTAAATATGCACTTTCAATGCATATTTATTTTTCCTGAAACAATTTATTATGGTTACTCAAGTCAATTATCATTTGAAAAATATCAAAATATTTTCCCAACGAAATCTATGTATGAGCTATCTAAATCCATACATCATTATGATACTAAGATTAAGAGGGTGGGTGGGTTGGGGTTAATTTTCACTGTGAAATTTAACCTTAAATAAATCTTAAATAAATACAGAGTGAAATCAGGAAAGTTAACTATTTATAATTTTCCTTTGTAAAAGATATCTATTTATACAATTGCATGCATTTTTTTCTTCATATTTGACTTATACAACATACAACATACACTGTATCAAAGATTTTCTTAAATTTAAATATGCACTTTCAATGCATATTTATTTTTCCTGAAACAATTTATTATGGTTACTCAAGTCAATTATCATTTGAAAAATATCAAAATATTTTCCCAACCAAATCTATGTATGAGCTATCTAAAGATCTCTAATCCTTGACAGAGGAAATTCGAATTAGAATAAAAACGATCATGACAGGGTTGTAATACATGAAAATTAATCAGGTATTACTGCAAAATTGGTCAAATAAAGGATATTTGTGGGGAATTTGACCATGTGTACCTCTTAATCTAGATTTATTTGGACTTATTTTTCATCGGACATACTGAAATTTTTTACCAACCCGACCTAAATTTTACTGGTAAAAACTGATGGTTCGGTGACTTTCGCATAGACTGCCAGTTCAATGAAACATTCACACAATATAACATTTAAAAATTTCCTCTCGATGAAAAATCGTCCGGATACTGAAGCATCCGGATATCTGGGGTCCGGATATCTGAAGATCCACTGTAGAAATCCAGTCAAACCGTTCCCCATGAAAACCGCCCCGGTCAAAGCGTTCCCTAATTTTGGTCAAAGCGTTCCATGATTTTGGTCAAAATGTCACCAGATTTTGGTCAAAGCGCCCCCTGACATATTTTATAGAAATATGATACTACAAAACCGCCCCCTGATTTTGGTCAAAGCGTCCCCTGATTTTGGTCAAACCGTGCCCTGATTTTGGTCAATGCGCCCCCTGACATATTTTGATAGGAAAACGTAGTTTCTAAACCGCTCCCTGATTTTGGTCAATGCGTCCCCTGATTTTGGTCAAAGCGCCCCGATTTTGGTCAAACCGTCCCCTGATTTTGGTCAAAGCGCCCCCTGACATATTTTGATAGGAAAACGTATTTTCTAAACCGCCCCCTGATTTTGGTCAATACGCCCCCTGATTTTGGTCAAAGCCCCCTGACATATTTTGATAGGAAACTGTAGTTTCTAAAGCGCCCCCTGATTTTGGTCAATGCGCCCCCTGACATATTTTGATAGGAAAACGTAGTTTATAAAGCGCCCCCTGATTTTGGTCAGAGCGCATTTTTTTTTTTTTAGAAAAACAAAGTTTTCAAATTGCCCCCAAATTTTGGTCAAAGTGCCCACTGATATTTTTTTTTTTTTTTTTTTTTTTTTTAAGAAAAACAAAGTTTCCAACTTGTCCGTTAATTTATAGTTTTAAAAATTATGGGATGATTTTATGGGAAACATTGAGAATGTTTGCCAGTATCATTTAATATAACCCCCCCCCCCCAAAAAAAAAAAATGATACTGATACCGTTTCCCAGCTCTTGCCACGTGAAGGCCTTCTCAAAAAGAGCCATAATTTTGAAGAAAAAATTTAAACTCAAATAAAAATAACTGTTGAACTCCCAAATCCATGTACAAAAACGGTTCTAACTAAAAGATTTTTGTTTAAATTCTTATATTTTGTTTGATTCTTATATTTTGTTTGATTCTTATTCTAATAAGGATAAATATATTTATTATATTTTTTTAAAACTGAGAATGTTTGCCGGTATCATAAAATAGCGGATTTAAGGGGGCATGAGGGGCGCAAACTCTTAAAATTTCAAGAGTGAAGTAATGGGGGGGGGGTTTAAGTCCCGATCTCTTTTTCTGCAATAACAGATTTTAAAAAATATTCTGATGCGTATTTACTGCCTTCTGGGGGCAGGTACACGACACCAATTATTGCATATATCTTGAATTTTGAGATTAGTGAGGAAGAAATTTTATGTGCAGTTAAAGAATAAAAAAAAAATAATAAGGCCGCAGGCTACGACCAGTTGTTAAACGAACATATTTCATCAAAAATAGCATGAATAGTTACATTGTACTTTTTTGCCTGTATATAAAAAATTGTACAACTTAATTTTTGATAGTGGAATAATATCAGACGAATGACTCACGGGTATTGTCAAACCGATTTTTAACAATAAAGGTGACCCAACAAATCCAGAAAATTATCGTCCAATAACACTTTTAAGTAGCATCGGTAAGCTTTTTACCTCCATTTTATATATAAACGCTTGGAAGTTATGTAGAAAGCTTAAATCATATATAAGCGAAAGTCAAACTGGCTTTCGGAAAGGTTATTCTACCTTGGACAAATTACTTAGTTTATATTTTCTTACAAACATACTTAGAAGTATTTTCTTTATAATAGTAGTGTGTATATATAAGTTGATATTTTCGGGTCGATTTTTTTCAATAATTTACGTCGAACCTCACTAACGTACGGGCACCTGTCTTCAGTGAAGTTCACGTGCCAGTTGCCACAGGTGGGGACACGTGTCGCGAGGTCAGGTGTATTTTTTGTATATTCTGTGTGATTTACCTAGGAGGAAATAATGCCTATGACAAAGTGTATATATATACATGCAGTATATGTGGTATACACAGTACTCTTTACTAATGGCCCCAAGGGTTTCTGAACGTTCGAATTAAGAAAAAAAATCACACTCATATTTTCAAAAACTTTACATAAAATCGGATATAACATACATATAATTGTTTTTTAAAAAGTTTTCTATGAAATGTTTCCTGAAAGCATATTAAGAAATCGAGCATATTTGTTGTTGATTTATAGGAAACAAAATTTAAAAAACCCTCATATACCGGTATTTATTTATGAATGTAGTATATATAAATTTAGGATAAATAAAGGCAAATGTGTGCTTGTCCATAAGAATGATAGACTATTTCTAAAGAAGATTTTATATAATAAAAAATTAATTAATTTTAAATTCTCCAAAAAGTTGTTAGGTTTAGAAAATGTAATGTAACACAATATAAAATGGAACAGAAATAGGTTTTACCAAAAACTTTATTGTAGTGCGAAGTGTTTAATTATGCTCTTAAATAACATATATTTAGATGGGCTATTTGTTTCCGCAAGGAGATTTTGTATACATGCAGGTTTCAGAAAAGGGTACTCTACTTTAGATCATATACATTTTGATTTCTCTCCATAAAATGTTTTGACCTCTTTTTTGAATTTTGCTTTACTTGTTGATGCTTTAATATGGTCAGGTAGAGATTCCAATCTTTGATTCCATTATTAAAAAAATGTTTGACTCTCCATTTTTTTAACCCTTGGCACAAAAGAATTAAACTTGACCTTGTACACTTTTTTTGAATCATTTCGATTAAAATTGCAGTGCATATAAGTAGGACCTTTATTATGAAAAATATTGTAAACCTGACACTCTACTTTTAATGTTCAAAAACCCCAATTTTTCAAATTCAGTAACACTTAATTACTCTTGATCTAGGTGAAACATCAAGAATAAATCTAATAATCTTGTTCTGTATAACCTGTAGTCAATTTTTTAAATTTTCAGATAGTCCTTCATACCAACTAGTAATTAGCATTATCAATGTGACATTAAATTAAAGCGGTACACAATGATTTTCTTGGTTGCATTGACAAATATGATTTTTGTCTATATAAAAATTTAAGTCGCTGGTTTGTCTAGGGTGTCCAAATAAATAATTTTCCAAATAAATAATTTTTGGATTGCGTTAACGTTATTTAAATCCAATAAACAAGCATGTAACAGTCTGTCATAAATGCACTGAAACTTTTGATTCATATATACTGGAGGGCTGATATTTAAAAACTTTCATAAGGAGTCTCCATTCTTTATGTACTACGAAGGTCAAGGTCATATCAAGAGGTCAAATATCAATATTGTCATTCTGTTGATATTTGGTAAAAAAAAAAAAAAAGAAAAGTTTTATACCTTCTCTACTTAAAAAAAATTAAACTGTCGGATGTGTACATGTCAATTTTCAATTCTGACGCTATGTATGTTCTATTTTTACATAATATTTTACTCTAATTTTCCAGTAGCAATATGACTTACTGCTTGAAAGTAATAAAAAGTTTATCTTTATTAAAAGTATTACACAAATTTGCAATAAATCAATTGATAATTCTAAAGTAAAGCTTATTGAAGTTGAATGTCTGATTTTACGATCTTCTTACCGGAGTCTGATAGGCCATATTTCAGACTATGTGATCCAAAAATGTTTGGTTGAATTTCTTTTATATCATATATAGAGATTTTGTATCTTAGAACAAAATATCAAAGTTTCATAAAAAATTGAATTTTGACCTATCTATTGCGTCCATTTTTTACCGTACGGTTACCTGAGGCGGGGGAGTGGTCTAGGTAACAGTGGTGTTATTTACCTGGAGACCCCAAATACCCAAGATGTCAAAAGTCTGTGTATACGTTTATATTACACAGAAAGTCTGTGTTTGGTAATCGGGGTCAACCTCGCGTATTTCGTTTCTAATTTAGAGTGAAACTACTTCAAATAATGAATGTATTTCCATATGAAATTTATTAAATATCATCATATTATTTTAATCATATATTCCAAACCCCCCGATTGGTCACATGATTAAGTATATAACAGCATACTATTTATAGAATCTGGAATGCATATCGACTTGATATTTCTTAAAATGGAGGTAATTTTCTATAAAACAAACAAATTAATAGTAGTGATTACACAATTATAAAAATTGATACAAAACATTATCAAAAAGATGTACATTTGTAGTATATTTAATTAGTAAATCCTCTAAGTTACTCAAAAAATGTAAAGGAAACACATTTGTATGAAACATCTAAATTTATTTTGATTTCTAGTCTCGAAGTGTTTAAGAGAGAAAACTTTTCTAGTTTGTTCCCATTTTTTCAAATTGTTTTTGTCAACCTCTGTAAAAAATAATATAACAAATGTTGCCCTTAAATTCAGTCAATCCATAGATATGTCGACTTCACAGTAAAGCATATTGACCGAGCACAAAGTGCGAGGATCGACCATATTAATATAATATTTTGAAGGATTAAATATTATGAAGAATTGTCTCTTTTTATTATTTTTTATTATTATTCTATGGGAAAAAGCGAATAAACACAACAAAGCAACTAAACCTTAACATTTTTGTTAAAACGTCAATAAAATATATCACTATGGTTTTAGAAAGTGTGAAAAAAATCAAGTTATCTGTTGTGTGAATATATGTTACCGCGATCGGAAGATTTTTTTATTTTATTTTCTGGTCAACACTGTTACAAGTCCATAATATTCAATATTTCAGAGTGTTCCCGTGTTAACAAAATTTTACTGTTAGGATCGATCATTATTCGTTATCTTTACCTTTACGAATACATATAGACGATAGAGGAAATTCGAGCAATAATTCTCACATTTCTTTACAACCACGTCTCTCGTCTCTGTATCATGTCGTAAATTTTGAATTTACTAGGGGGAGGTAAATGCAAAATTAACAACATGATAACAATTTTACATTTATCCCCCCCTCCCCCAATAAATTCAACATTTACAATGTAACATCGTATAGATTGATTCCATAATACCAAGATAAAACATTTTTTTATAAACCATATCGGAATTAGTGCTGAATATCTTCTTATCATAATTTTAATTGGTTGACTTCCAATACTGCGGCGAATAGAAAGGTTCTGTAGACGACCTAAATTCCTCAAATATATTGCTTACAAGTAACAGCCGCGAGGAACCCAAAAACGAATGTTTCATAAAATCAGTGTTTTGTTTATCTTCTCAATTATTTATATTTTTTGAAATAAAATTACCAACATTATAGCTTACGAGTACTGGACACAGTACTTTTGTAACTTTTGTAACCCGCGTGTATCAGCAACATAACTCAATTCTTATTAAATTTTGATAACAATAAACGAGTTAACGTTGCTGCAGATCTGTAGCTTTATGGTTTTTATATATTTGTCTTTTACCAAAATCCCTTTTACCATAACGTTACACATCCCGTAATGCAAAAAAGGTGCAATTTACAGCGCAATATTTTTTGCGCACTTTTTGGGAGAAATTTACGATTTTACAACTTCGGTCAATTAACTTCCTTTCACTCCCTAATTCTAGGCACATTATTTAACTTATCCTTATATTTTATCCATCAACCTACCCATTATCGTCGTCTTTACAAGTGATAAACTCGCTTGATTAAAATTGTACGTTATATTGCTGAAATTTCACCTCTAGCGAAAATACATAGACGTCGCGCATAGTATTGGGGTTTTAAATTACGTAACTTGTAACACTGTAAACGACGGGTGTTAATACTTTTGGTCATTTCATCATTTTGACGGTATGGATTTTTCTGGCAATTTGTATCAAGCTTCTATAACTTCCCGTGATGATGTCACACAAAATTCATTAATAAATTTCTAATTTACTGAATGTTCCGATTGTTTGTAAAATAGGAATATTTTCTACATCATTCAATTAAGGTTTTTTTTCCATTCTCGAAATTTTAATGGTTCAAAGCAAAAACTGGGTACTACTAAACGGAGTACGCTAGAGTACGTCAGAGTACTTTAGAGTATGCTATGAAAATTATGTTATTTAATGCAATAAAATTGTTTATTTATATATGTACAACTTGATTGAACATTATTATAAACTTGTATTGCAATATTTGTTTCTAATATTTGTTTTTTGCTATACTTTGAGAAGAAACTAGTTAACATCAATAATTCAACGCATTAAAGATTACTAATTAATACCCCAATCTCGATTACTACTAAAGACATGTAAATTTATCAAATATTAGATTATTTGCATGTATAATTATTTTGCACACTCACATATGCCCTTATCAACATTTTTGACAGATTGAAAATTGTTTGAAAATTGAAAGTAAACATTTTTAAAAATTATTTTACTGAACAATATTTATCATTACACCTATTGAAAAGCATTCTTATAGTAAAAACTTTTGTTCTATACTTGGCATGAATTTATAAATTCATAAGTTTTTTTGCCAAAAAAAAAGCCATCATAGAAGGATGGAAATAATTTAAAACAAAGTACGGGAAAATGAAAGTTGAAGTTGGTGATGAGTTCTTATGCAGGGGCGTAGTATCCGGGGGGGGGCCAGGGGGGGCCTGGCCCCCCCACTTTTTTTCCCACCCTTACTTACACACTATAGGAAATGTTAATTCAAAGCCTGTTTGCCCCCCCCCCCTTTTAGAAATGTACCCAAAATGTAGTATAAGAATTGGTACTAAAAGTAGTTGACACTGAAGAAAAGTTTACCTACCCCCCCCCCCCCCCCCCCCCCCCCCCCCCCCCCACGAAACACGAAATAGGTTTTTCGACTTCGGGGAACTTTTCCCTTATTTTTTTTTTTTTTTTTTTTTTTTTTGCTTGTCAACTTTTTCAGGTAAGTAAAAAAATTTTTTTTTCTCTGCCTGGCCCCCCCACTTTCAAAAACGATGCTACGCCACTGCATAATAGATATAGCACCAAAAGGTTAGTCTAAAGTCATTAACTAGATCTTAACCATAAAACCACACTTAAGTCCCTGTAATTAACGCACATGCTTTTTTGGCAATATCGCAAAGATATTCTATTCTATTGGACCTAAATGTAAACTAAGTAAACCCAAAAAAATTATTTTAGGGGGCGCTTTGACCAATTTAACTATAGATTTTAGTGTAAGAAACTTCGTTTTTCTATATTAGAAAAAAAAATTCTGGGGGCGCTTTGACCAAAATCAGGGGACATTTTGACCAAAATTTGGGGGCGGTTTGGAAACTTCGTTTTTCAATAAAATATGTCAGGGGGCGCTTTGACCAAAATCAGGGGACATTTTGACCAAAATGTGGGGGCGGTTTGGAAACTTCGTTTTTCAATAAAATATGTCAGGGGGCGCTTTGACCAAAATCAGGGGACATTTTGACCAAAATTTGGGGGCGGTTTGGAAACTTCGTTTTTCTATAAAATATGTCAGGGGGCGCTTTGACCAAAATCAGGGGACATTTTGACCAAAATCATGGTACGCATTGACCAAAATCTGGGAACGCTTTGACCGGGACGGTTTTCGTGGGGAACGGTTTGACTGGTTCCCCCACTGTATTGCCATTGGCTGAACATGACGTCACATCATAGAGGCATAAATATTCAAAATTACAAAAAATTATTTGATTAAGCATCCAAAAGTAGGAGAGAGCTATATGTAGACTCCAAACCGTGGCTTGAGCATGTTGAGACTGATCATGATCATGTTACAAAATATTAACCTTCTGCTTATTTAGTTAATACACTTATTATAGGGTTAACTATATTAAGAGAAGATAAATATTTCATGACAAGCCCGTGAATCACAATGACTTCTTGATCATCTGATCATACCATAGACCTAAAACGAAGGGACTGCCGACTTATGACGTCACAATCACTATCTTCTTGCGCTCGCAGCGCCCTCACCGGGATGTATAGAAACATACTTCCTGTAATGAAATCAATGTTGTCGCATCACTGATTTCTGCATTCTTTTAGGAAATAACAACAAATTAGGAAAATCAATCACTTATCTAAGCTTTCTTCGACGAAATGATCTCGATGTACTACTTCGGAAGTTATAACTTTACGCTATGGAGTCGATGGAAACGTTTTAACTGCAGACATCAGCTGACTACGACGTGACATCTCTTGAATCATGAATGCTGTCGATTATATTTTACGGTAGTACAGTCATGTTTATCTTCTTAATTATTTCACAAAATAAGGACACAATTTATCTACCAATATTTGAACAACGACCAATTTCAGATCTTCGCTGAATTAATATAAATAATAAATACATTGTGAAGTGCTGTTTACCATAAGTGCTTGAGGACGGGACCCCCCTCCCCCTTTTTCGATATAGACCCCTGGGCTTTTTTCTCATAAATAATCCTTCATTGACTTATTTGTGATAAGATCTATACCAAATACATGTATTAGAAAAATTACCTGCAGCAAACGTTCTTTAGAATCTACCCAAAACTCTATATAAAAATCAACGAGAGTGGGGTAAAATTTTTATAGAAGGTTAGTTTAATCAAATTTTCTGAATTGATAGGATAGATTATATCACAAATGTGTCATCCATATATAATTTATATGAAAAAGTCTAACAGGCCCTGGGGTCTATATTTATGTGAAAAAGTCTAACAGGCCCGGATGTCTATATTGGGGGGGGGGGGGGGTCCTGTCCTCAAGCACCTGTGCCATTTACAGTTTTTAGATCAACAGCTTAATAAATTGAGATTAGATGTTCCCGTGAATGATCTACATAATTATGTATTTTTAAAAAGTTGGATTTATGTAATCATGTTAATTCAGGATTACAACATTGTCAGTGTTGAAAAGATTTTCTAAGAGATTATTTTTTTCATTTTTCCCCACAGGTTGTGTTCATAGCCTGTCCGCTTCTCAAATGAGAATAGGGGTCTGCCTAGCACACCAAACTCTATGGAAAATATTTTTAATTTAGAACATGGTCATGCCATTTACCACCTGGTATGATGAGTTAAATGTGAAAGAACAAAGACTGGTCACAAACCTGCACAGGATTAAATCAACAAAAAGTGCCAAGTGGTGTGTCCCATGTATGCACGGCTGAGTTGCACATGACTGGATTTCAATGATTTAATTATCATGTTTAGAACTCCAATTTTTTTCAACTATACTGTGTTTATCCAGAATGTGATTATAATTAATTTTTGTATATCATAATTCAAAGACAAACTGCATCAATACCGGTATAAATATTAAATACATGTAATTTAATGTGACTGTAATGAAATATTATTAAAATCATTGTTATATTTAATTTTAGACTTTTCCTTTTCCATAGTGAGCTTATATTGGTTAGCACTGTTTTAGATGTACATGTATGGCAAATTTAATGTCTTTTTAAAATATTTATTTTCAATGTATCAATCACAACTGCAAAATCATAATCGCTGAGCATCATGTTCAATCTTATCAGCAGCTTTGAAGAACAAACACTAGTAAGTAATTATTTTATTATTTTATATATGCAAGCTCTGATCAAAGTGTTTGATCTTGAATCGACTGCTTAAATAGAAGTTTTCATAACTTACTGTAGCTCAAAGCACACAGACACTTGTAAATCTTATCCTTTTTTTCTTTTTATGAAATTATACTCCCTATACCTTGTTAGGTAGGACTTTAGGGAAAATGTTATTTTTTATATTAAAAGAATCATATTTAAATGGGAACAACTCATAGGCGTCGGAACCGGGGGGGGGGGGGGGAATCATATTTAAATGGGAACACTTTTTTTCCAAATATATACTTAGTATAGACATTGAACATATCTTCGTAAGTTTATCCCCCTCACTTTCCACAGATACGTCTCAGTATAGGTTAAAATGGGGAAAGTGCAGGTGGAGTTTGGAAGAAAAGTTTTGGTACTGGAGTTCGAACCAACCTACCCGTGTTTGGGAAATAGACATTTCCCTTTTTTTTTTGCTTGTCAGGTTTTTTGGGAGGTACAATTTTTTTTTTTTTTACACTTAGCCCCCCACTTTCAATTTGCTTCCGACGCCAATGCAACTTTACCCCTTTTAGCCCTATGGTAACTTTCAAACCCTAAAACAGTTTGACAAGCTAAAAAAAAAAAAAAGGAAAAATGTCTCCTTTTCGTACAAACTCGAAAATCCTGTCGGGGGTGGGTGGGTAGGATCGAACTTCTTGCATACATTATAATAAAAAAAATTTGGGTGGCTATAAACTTGCCAAAGGTACTAATTACTTGTGTTACTGTACCATAGTCATGCATAGGGGCCTGTTGCGATATCAGCGTTGTCAAACACTGCTATTAAGCATAAAATGTTTGCTCTTTAAAAAATTCACGTATCAATAGGCCTATCTGTTTCTTAAATATGAACTTTTTTTTCATCGAGCAGCATCTTGAGCAACCTCACATGCATTTTGATAGCTTCTCTGTGATCATGGTCATCATCTGTCATCTTACATGTCTTAATTACTCAAACTGTATAGCTTTTTGTACACATTAAAAACAAGATAAATACCTCAAAAGCTGCTTAAAGAACTCTTTAGTGTATTAGTAAAAAGAATTTGGTACATTCGGCAAAAGTTTAATTCATTCCATCCTAGAATATCTCGACAATGTAGATGTAAATAACGTAATCTTTGTAATGCCGGATGTTTTCTATGCATCCCGGTGAGGGCGCTGCAATCGGAGGGAGATCGTATAGTGATATCTATTGTGACGTCATGGAGTCGGCGGTCCCTTCGTTTTAGGTCTATGATCATACCAATAAAAAAAAAAAGTTTAGTTTAGGAATACAAATGTTTCATTAAAGCAGACAAAACTTGTTACAATAAAGAAGTCATGAAAAAGAAATACCTTCTTTCCAACCAAATTTTTTCAACTCTTTTTGGGCAAATTTGCTTTGTGACATTCTTCTTCGTGTTACACCGGAAGTAGCACATGTTTTGTTTCCTCATAGAACAACGATCCCGATGTAAAAAAAAAATCCAACCAATCGACAATACTTAGATTATTAGTAGAAAATTGAATCAATATTATAAATTATATTTGAGGCATATAAAAACTATTGAAGAAAAAATGCGTTGTGTTTTTATAGATATATCTGAATACACTAATAGAAATAAAACTGAAAAAATCTCTGAAATTAGCCCGATTTTAAAATATCATATCAATTGCTGTTTTTAGGTCCCTAGCTGATATATTTTAAGATACTTTTTAAATTTCTTCTCTTTTTATGTTGTTTAATTTTTCTTTTTGTATTCAGACACTTAGAAAAAGACATAAAAGAGTTTTTGAAGTGTATTATTTTAAGATTATTTTGATTTCATATAGAATGGGTTCAGACTCCATTTGGCATAAAATAGATCCTTTTGCATTTACTTTTGCTTCATTTAAACTTTAAAAATAGGAAAAAGCTAAGCTTGTATACCAAGATCTTAGAACGTAGAATGTTGACAGCTTAGGATGTTACCCGTTTAGATTTGATGTTGGATGGGAGATCAACTTATAATTGTTAACAAAGATTTGATTTACCTTGTATAGTTACCAAAATGTCCCGGGGTCAATGAAACAGACTTAGTCCTTCGAGATATTTATAATATTATGCGCCCGAATCGATAAATCCGAGGCGTATATTGTTTTTGTCCTGTCTGTTTGTCTGTTTTATCTGTTTGTCTGTTGTCAACTTAAACCTTCGCCATAACTTCTGAAACATATGAGAGATATCAAGAGACTCCATATTAATTTGGTATGCATACTCCACTTATTAAGTTTTCTCAAATGACACCAAGGTCGATGACCTTGACTGTGACCTATATGCTAAAAATAGCTTTTTCGAACTTTCGCCATAACTTTTGAACCATGAAAGATCTAGAGACCATGTTTGGTATGCATACTCCACTAATTAAATTCTTTCAAATAACACCAAGGTAAATGACCTTGTAACATTGACTGTGAACTATATGCTAAAAATAGCTTTTTCGAACTTTGTTGCCGCCGGGAACAGAGTGTTTCACAAACACATCTTGTTTTTGCCTTGAATTAATCTCTAATTTTGCATATAACAATTCTTAAATTGTAAAACAATATTATTAATAAAAAGTTTGATTTTGACCCGTTTGACTTTATTTTAGTTTGATAATTATGTCTTCCAGCTTAATCGATATACTCATGAGTAATTAATTTCCGAGTATATAGGACCAGTTTTTAAACCAAGGTACAATCAGATTTTAAATCGAGGCAGGCTGCTTTCAGATCAATCTCGAGAGCAGAGTTGTCGTTCGTTCCTCTCTCAGACACGAATGTATGAGCCGATGGTTGAGAGTGCTTTCAGATAAGTTGATGTTACAGGGATTTCAGCCACCTCGTTTAAAGTCAGCATGTCCTAAATTTTATGGTCGTTGTACATGTTGTAATGGTGTAAAAACTGGCGTCTTCAAATTAATTCAAACAAATCCAAAATAGTTCACTTTGGAAAAAACTTAAAAAAGAAGTACTCATACATTTTATCTAGGAGGAGAAAATTTACCTTATGAACCTCTCTACAAGTATTTAGGAGTAATCTTTGATGAGAATATTGATTTTGAAAAGAAATGCGGAAAATTTAGGAAAATCTGGAGGACGGCCTCTCGGATTTGTGATATCTAAAATTCACTCCCGCAAAATGGTCGGATTCGAAACGTTCGAAAAGTTATATGTCAACTGTGTTGCTCCTATTTTAGATTGAGTTTGACGAGCCACAGATCATTATTGTACAGAGATAGTGCAGTCCCGCGCCGTACGGTATTCATTAGGAGTACACCGATTCACGCCAATGACTGCAATCCAAGGTGAATGTGGTTGGATGACATGTTACTATATCGACACCAGATTAACATCTTGCGGTTCTCGAAGTGTCTGGAGACATTAGAAAACGACAGTCTGACAAAGAAAATTAAATACCAGAACGAGTTGACCTCAAAAACTAAATTACTATTTGATTCTCTGAATATGGCGTATATATACACAATTTTTTAGGAACAGGAGCAGTACGTAAGTATAGACTTACAGCGTATACCAAAACCCATTCGATCGGCTATCATATCATATGGCAGAGTTTCATAATTGAAACTGGACGTTATAAATCTTAGCCACCGCAAGGTAGAATTTGCCAGTTTTGTTACAATAATGAAATTGAAAATGAAAACATTTTTTTCAGTATATAGTATTAGTAAATTATATGAAATTAAAAGGGTAGACTTCTTTCGCAAAATATAAATGATTTAAAAATTTGTCAAATCTGTCTTTAGATGATATATTATTTTTAGATGTTTTATTTAAATTTCCTAGACATTCCGCAAACTTTATATTCGATGCTTTTAAAACTCGTCAGAACTTCACAAAAACAACATTCAAATACATCCTTTACTATCTTCATTATGTGCTTTTGTATATACTCGTACAGTGTATGTATTTATTAAACTATTTACAGTGACATGTAGGTCCTTTGAGTCGGGTGTAAGAAACTTAAGTCTATTGCTGCAAAAAATATATTGTACTACTGTAACAATACACATGTCACTACATGATAAATAATTTACTTACTTATTTATTGTAGTGACTTTAGCCCATCATTTGACCGTATTTTTGCTGACTCTCATACCAATTGTTAAGCATTTGTTAATTTTAAATTTTATATTGAATGCTCCTTCTACCTCATTTATAAATACGGCTAATCCCGGATATGATCGACCGGGAGGGAATACATAATCTTCCAAGGCACCTGATCCCATCCCTCGAATTTCCTGGAGTCTGTATTTATGCTCTCTTCACTGATTTGAATTGTTTAAAAAATTTTATTGTCAATGACGCTATCTGTGATAATCTACAAAATTCACATGCATGACGCAAATCCCGTCTTTTGACATCACCGCAGGCTAAGGGTTTGTGAGGAGAGTAGCGACTCGGAAACGTTGGCTAGCAAAGAAATATTTTCACAAAAGAAAAGGTATTCGGAGTGAATTTTACATCCATTTTATTTTTTTACAATTCAATTCAGATAAAAATAGAGCTAAAATGACGTCTTGTCATTTACCAAGAGTCTGCAGCCGAATTAAAGTTTAAAGCCAGAGAAGGAGCTAAATTTTCCATAGGCATAAGTTGCTGTTTCTGCAGTCATTATCCACGCATGCTCGTGTGCCTTCATCCTTATAATACTCGTTGCCGATCCTGTTTCGTAGGTGTTGTTTACGGCAAAGACGTTGTTGTAGCCAACTATGTCGCCGTTCAGGACGAGGTTTGTTTGGAACTTATTTCCAGGTCCAGTTAGAGTAGTCCAGGTGAAGGAATAAATTCCGTCGGTGGGTGCTGTGAATTTCCCCGTATCTCGGTCATAGGCTTTCCCTTCGTTAAGTGTAACTGTTTTAAAGACTACGACGGCACGTGCAGGCTGATTTTGCAGAGCGCTTGAAAGTCGAGCGTTAAAAGCCACGATACCTGAAAAGTAGGCGTTCTTTAAATAACTTAATTTGTTTTCATGCTTAATATAGAGTCTTATATACTAAACACCGCCAGTTTCAGATAGAATCGTGCTTTTCTTTAAAAAATAGCTTAGCATTACACATTTTCCTTTCTTCCTGGCTTTCAATGTTGGTTTACAATGTTTCTTCCCCTGTTTCATAAGATAGAAATTGGTCTTGTGTCTATTTAGTAACTTTATTTTCTGTAATCTCAGTGGATTTTTTTTTATCAATTACACCAAAGTTGTTCGACACTGTCTTTGTGAGGTTAAAATTCCAGATTATTTAGCATTTATTTAAATCATTACTTTAGTTAAATCATTCAGAAATTACCTTATCTTTGATTGAAGAAGGAACTACCGGTATAAGGTGTGATTAATAAGATTTAACAAAAATAATAGAATCACTTAAATAATTGTAGATAAATTATTAAAAGTCATCTTATTACTAAATTTGATGGAAATATTTCAACAATAAATCCACTTAATTTGAATTTGAAAAAAATCAAATAATCATGACCATTTCCTGTTTATTTGAAATATAAAACTGCAATTATGGGGCCATCGACCAAAAAAATATTAATGAAATATGCCATACATGCACATGTATATATACTGAAAAATGTCTTTAGTCTCTTTTTAACGGCATTAAAAAAAATAAATATTCAAATTGAATATGTAACTATAAGAAAAACAACAAAATTAAATGATGAAGCCTATTGGTTTTCTACACAGCTCAGATAAAAGTATATAATACTCAGTAGTCAAGGACATACGCAACGTAGTTTGAACTTTATTGTCTTTTTCCCTGGAACTAAAGAGTTCCGATAAACAATACAAAATTACAGCATTTTAATATATATATATATATATATATATTGACGGTTGAAATATTTCGAAAAGTGTTTTAAAGTTTTTTATTGTATTGACAAAAAGAGACTTTGGATATATATATATATATATATATATATATATATATATATATATATATATATATATATATATATATATATATATATATATATATAGTAAAAATAATTAAAAAGAAAACACGAAGACAACAAAGTAAAGCATTAGCGCTTTCATTTAAAAAATCTTCAGATGCTTTACAATCAAGTTTTTTAACTGTCACATAGTAACGCCTTCTATGACGTCATAATTAGCGGAACGTAATACAGTCTCTATGACGTAATTCTCCCAGCAGTTATTACGGGAAAGTCAAACAATGCTATTTAGCTTTGGTTTTAAAGTAGTAATAAAGTGTTTTTCTTTTTCTCTTCGTTGGATTTGGTTTCCGGACATCTTATAGAACGGGAAAACGGTAAATTGTCTCTTTCAGGGCCGAAATTTCACTGTAAATGCTGACATGTCCTGTGAAACTAAAAACTTAATTTATGTCATAACATGCCCGGGTTGTAACGAATTTTACATCGGAGAAACTAGTACTACTCTGAGAGCTCGGATAAGAGTCCACAAACAGCATATTAATAACCTGCAATACAGACAAATTAAGCTTAGTGAACATTTAGATATATGCGGGAAGAGACAATTTACCGTTTTCCCGTTCTATAAGATGTCCAGAAACCAAATCCAACGAAGAGAAAAAGAAAAACACTTTATTACTACTTTAAAACCAAAGCTAAATAGCATTGTTTGACTTTCCCGTAATAACTGCTGGGAGAATTACGTCATAGAGACTGTATTACGTTCCGCTAATTATGACGTCATAGAAGGCGTTACTATGTGACAGTTAAAAAACTTGATTGTAAAGCATCTGAAGATTTTTTAAATGAAAGCGCTAATGCTTTACTTTGTTGTCTTCGTGTTTTCTTTTTAATTATTTTTACTATACAACTATACCGACCACTGTGAATTCATGGACTTCTGATATATATATATATATATATATATATATATCTGCTTTCTACATTAGGGGTACCAGACATAATATTCTGCCTTAAGGGGACATTTTGTATATTTTTTAATCTTTTACTTTGTGATGTTTTAAGTGCAAATTTATATATAACAAAGAACAATTTTGAGTTTTTCACAATAAAAATTAAGAAAACATTAGTTTTTAAAGATATATATAATTTGGTGTCCCCCTAATATTTAAAAACCATATTGTAAACATTAAGGGGACATATGCAATATATATACCTTAGGGAGACATATGCAATATATATACATTAGGGAGACATATGCAATATATATACCTTAGGGAGGCTTATGCAATATATATACATTAGGGAGACATTTGCAATATTTATACATTAGGTAGACATATGCAATATATACCTTAAGGAAACATATGCAATATAAATACATTAGGGAGACATTTGCAATATATACCTTAAGGAGACATAATTATGCAATATAAATACTGTAACGTGCAACGCGGCCGAGCTTGGTGTTGTGTGGTGATATGTCTTGTATCACCGAGGCGTTACACTCTGGTTCGTTAACCTGTTAACTCAGGTTTTTGTTGACCAAATAAAATTACAATCAAATATATACAAATACAATACAAATATAAACGGTTTCTTCTTGATTGGACAACCACTAACTGTGGTCAACGGGTGTCTCCCGTAAATAGATTTCCTCGGTCCTGCCACTTCTCACTGTACTGACTCCTGGCACTTCCCCCACTTCTCACTGTGGTATGCCACCTCTCTCGATCTATACTACCAAGTGACTGCCTTATTCAGGTCTTACGCTTTTGGGTAGTCTACAACACTTAGCTGTATATCCCCCGCAACTGTCTGCCTTATTCAGGTCTTATGACCGTGTGTAAGAGGAGAAACAAGCTAAGGTTTCACAACTCCGTCACCAGAGAGGTCTCAAAGGTCCTGCAATACAATTAGTATTATCCCAATGCAGTCTCCGTATAGTAGCAGATTCATACTACTTGTATGATTGTAAAATTAATATTTTTTAGTGTTTAAGAATTAAGTGGAAACGTAGGTCTAACGTTTATACGAAACTAAACCTCACCCATTTCCGTTTCACTACCCTCCCCTCAAGATTATATGCGTCCCGCATATGATTAACTATTTACAATATTTACAAAACTGTGCAATGACAAGTGTTGTCATCTTTCTAGTACAAGACATAGTCTTCCATCCATTGTGGTTTTCTCCTACGTCTAACAGGGATGTCTTCTCCATCAAAATGATTATTTGACTCAACTTCCTCCTCTGCTTCATCACCTAGAGGTTCAGGCTCGTCTTCTGGTGCCGTCCTCTCATCATCAGACGTTTCACCTTGCAACGTTTGAGGGTACCTTCGACGCATTCTGTCAACATGTATGACTTGTGGTTTTCCACTACGTCCACAGTCAACTTTGTAGGTAAGATCTGTCATCTTTGATAGCACCTTGTAAGGACCACGCCAGTAACTGGTAAATTTTGGCGAGCGACCTGCCTTTCTAATAGGAAAGAACACATAGACTTGGCAACCTGGCTCAAATTTCTGCCATGACAACTTTTGGTCGTGATACTTCTTCTGTCTAATCATGGCTGTTTTTATGTTCTCTCTGACATGTTTGTGTGCATTCTCCATGGTTTCTTTTAATTCCCAGGCCCACTTTTCTTTGGGAATGTGCTGAACTGATCTGGGCATTGCAAACATAATGTCAAGTGGTGTTGACACTTCTCTACCCAGCATCAGGTAATTGGGAGTGTAGCCAGTTGTCTCGTGGACGGAAGCCCTGTAAGCCATCATTACAAATGGTAGGTGTTTGTCCCAATCTGAATGATGGTCGTTCACGTAAGCGCTTAACATTGTCACTAGCGTCTTGTTAAAACGCTCTACCATTCCATCACTTTGTGGATGGTAAGGGCTGGTCCGTGTTTTCTTGATTTGGAGAATCTGGCACATCTCCTCAAAAAGCGCACTCTCATACTGTCGACCTTGGTCAGAGTGAATTACTGATGGTACACCGAACCGGGCAATCACTTCCTCAACAATAAGTTTTGCCACTGTCTTGGCTTCCATGTTCGGCATTGGGAAAGACTCGGTCCATTTCGTAAAATAGTCTGATACCACCAATATGTATTTATTGCCATCGTCTGTCATTGGTAGTTCTCCCAGGATATCCGTGGCAATCCTGTCCATGGGTAAACCACTCTCAACCAATTCCATGGGTGCTCTTCTCTTCATTTGAGGACCTTTCCTCTTACAACATTTCTCACAACCAGCTATGTACATTCTGGTGTCTGCTTGCAAACCAGGCCAATAAAACTTTTGCCTTATTCGAGCAAGTGTCTTGCTCACACCAAGATGTGCAGCTGTCCTCACATCATGACAGTACTCGAATATTGTCCGTCGTTGACTACTTGGTACAATAGCCTGCAAGCGTATGGTCTTTCCATCTTCCTCTTCAAATCTTCTATACAGAATGTCATTTTCAATACAAAGATTGTTCCACTGTGACCATAAAGATCGTAGTACATAACCTTGGCCACTTATCACACTGTACTCAGGTCTTGTCTTCTCCTTGACCCAATGTTTGACAAGGGATATATCCTTGTCTTTGTCTTGCATGTCCTTCATAGACAGCAATGGATCGTCATCATCATCCTTTGATTCACTGGCTTGGGATATGGCTCTCACTTCGTCCGGTTTGTTACACTGCAAACTTTTCTCCCAGTTTGGATCAAAGCCACACTGGCGACATGGCACACGGCTCAATGCATCTGCATTGCTGTGTTGTGTACCTGGTCGGTGTTGAATATCGAAATCGTATGTACTGAGGATTTCCAACCACCGTGCCAACTGTCCTTCAGGATTCTTAAATTTGAAAAGCCACCTTAAGGACCTATGGTCTGTGCGGAGTATGAACTTTTTACCGTAGAGGTAATGCTTAAAGTGTTTGACAAAGTGGACAACCGCGAGCAATTCCTTTCGTGTAACGCAATATCTGCGCTCACACTTTGTCAAAGTCCGACTTGCATAAGCAACAACTCTCTCTTGACCATCAATCTTTTGAGATAGGACTGCCCCTATAGACACATTGCTGGCATCAGTGTCTAAGATGAAGGGATGAGAGAAATCTGGATGCCTTAAGATCGGAGTATTGGTCAGCTTATGTCTAAGAGTGTCAAATGCCTCTTGGCATTCTTTAGACCAAACAAAGGCACGACCTTTCTCCGTCAGCGTGTGTAGGCATTTTGCAATGCTTGAGAAATCTTTGATGAACCTTCTGTAATAGCTGCATAGCCCAAGAAATGAGCGTACCTCAGTGGCATTAGTAGGTACTGGCCATTGTTTTACTGCAGCTGTTTTGTCTGGGTCAGTCGCTACACCTTCCTCTGACACAACATGTCCCAGGTAAGTCACCTTCTTGGCAAACAAGCAGCATTTCTTGGCTTTGAGTTTAAGTCCTGCATTTTGCAGTCTGCCGAAAACTCTTCTAAGGTTTGCCAACATTTCCTCAAAGGTTTTGCCTGTCACTATCACGTCGTCCAGGTAAACAAGACAGATATCCCAGTGAAGGCCTGCCAAGACACTTTCCATTAGGCGCTCAAATGTTGCAGGAGCACAACATAAGCCAAATGGCATGACCTTAAACTGGAATAGTCCACGACGTGTGGCAAAGGCTGTCTTTTGTTTGTCGTCTGGCTCCATCTCTACCTGCCAATATCCTGAGCAGAGATCTAGAGTAGAGAACCACGAGCTACCACTCAACTGATCCAGTGACTCGTCTATTCTGGGAAGGGGGTATGCATCCTTGATTGTACAGCTATTTAACTTGCGGTAATCAATGCAAAAACGAAATGTACCGTCCTTCTTTTTCGCTAGCACTATAGGTGCAGACCATGGGCTGTTTGATGGCTCGATCACACCTCTTTCAAGCATGTCATTCAGCTGTTTGTCAACCTCCTCTGTAAGATGAGCGGGTACTCTCCTTGGTGGTATTTTGATAGGATGGTTGTCCCCAGTATCAATCCTGTGTTTAACAATGCCTGTGCGCCCCAAATCTTTATTAGATTTTGCAAAAAGATTGGTATATTCATACAAAAATTTGTTAGCTTCCCTTTTCTGTTTTCGCGTCAAGCAGCTTGAAGTTTTCTTCAGCATTTCAACCAAATCAGGTCTTAACTTCTTAGGTTTGCTTGCCGTATTCTTTTCTTGTGACTCAGCCACTCTGACTTCACTGAGTTGTCCAATGACCGTACCTGGGTAAATGACTTTGGATTCCTCGCCAACATTGAGCAAACGGACTGGTACCGTCTCTTGTGGTAAGACCAGTGTTCTGGCTGTGATGTAGCCTTCTCTTGGTATATCAGATACAAATGGTTCCACCAAACATGTTTTCCTTGGAACATGTCTGCCGTCCTTCAACACTTGTCCCTGCGTGATGATCTCACTTCTTGGAGGAATGCTGACTATCTTTGTTGCGGTTATTCTGTTGCAGCCTATGTAACCCTCAACAATCATAGGTATTATCTTATCTTTGATGTGAAGCACCTTTTGGCTCATGTCAACCGTACATGCATTTGACAGCAGAAAGTCAAGCCCCAGTATTCCATGTGCCTGAATCTCCGCAATGACTGCAGTCGTATGTGTTACCATACCCTCAATATTAAGTGTTAAGTCCGCCTTACCCTTGACAGACAGCTCACTTCCATTGGCAGCTAAGATACTCTGGTTAACCTTCTGCAGCTTTGGCCTTATGTTCTCTGCAATTTTCTCGTACATTGCTGAGGACAACAATGTCAGTGTTGCCCCTGTGTCAACCAGGAATTTAGCTAGGGCACCTTGCACAGAGATATCTATGTACATGCCTGCTTCATCCAGGGAAGATCCAACACCAATTGATCCACTAGGACAGGCTGACGTCTGTTTACTTCGTACTGGCCTGCCTAATCCCTTTTTCTCTTTTGAATCCTTGTGTTCACTTTCACAAGGTTGTCTCTTCAGCTTTGGGCAGTTGCGTTTTATGTGGCCTTCCTTGTTACACTCATAACAACGCAGTGGTTTGCCTCTCGCTTGTTTGTCATAGGTTTTACCGACTGACCGATTCAGCTTCAGTTTTCTAATCTCGTTGGTTAAGGTGCTCATGTTAGCCTCCATGGACTTCATCCATGTCTCAAGATTCTTCTGGCTAACCTCAGCAGATGAGTGCTCTGGTGCCGATACTCGCAAATGGCCTTTTCCTTCCAGGTTTCTGCTCTCTGCTCGATTATAAGCCTCGAGTTCGACGGCTAGCCGGATGGCTTCATTCAGGTTATGAGGACGAGATTGTTTGATGCGGATCCTCATTTCTGAATCTACCAAGGCATCTATGAACGCATCTTTGGCCAGAGTTTCTCGCACATCACCAGGTGCGGATGCGTAGGCCAAATTGGTTAGTCGTCTAATGGCCTGACCTAACTCTGTTATGGACTCAGATGCTCTTTGTCGTCGCTCTTTTAGCTGAACACGATACAGATCTGTTTGGTTAGGAGGGGAGAACCTCTCCTCAAGGGATCTGACCAGTGTGTTATAGTGCTGACCAGTATCGCTTGGCAAGTCACCTAACACTGACTGTGCTTGGCCACGCAGTGATACAGCTAGGTAAAGACCCTTCTTATCTTCCGTCCAGCCGTTTACAACAGCACAGGCCTCAAAATGTGACTTGTAGTCAAGCCAGGAACTGGTTCCGTCATATGTGGCTGGCTTAATTATATGGCCTGTCTTGGCATTGTCCGTCCCTATTGACTGTCTCTGTGTTGGCATGTCGAATAGATGGCCTGTCACAATGTCGTCAACCCCAGCATTTGGTGTGAAGCTTGGTTTGCCTTCGTCTGGAAATCTAACTTTAGGCCGTGCGCCGTACTCGTCAAATGACACATCTCCTGACATACCGGCCGGTTGATTGTCAGTTCTGTGTGTTGCATATCCAGACTCTTGGCTTGCCGCATTTGTCTGACCATCGCTGCTGGTTGGCGTTCTCATCTTCTCCAAGATCTTCTCCATCCGCTCGATAGTTTCTGACACTTTCTTGGACGAATCCATGGTCAACAAAATCCCGACGCTTGCCGCCAAATAATGTAACGTGCAACGCGGCCGAGCTTGGTGTTGTGTGGTGATATGTCTTGTATCACCGAGGCGTTACACTCTGGTTCGTTAACCTGTTAACTCAGGTTTTTGTTGACCAAATAAAATTACAATCAAATATATACAAATACAATACAAATATAAACGGTTTCTTCTTGATTGGACAACCACTAACTGTGGTCAACGGGTGTCTCCCGTAAATAGATTTCCTCGGTCCTGCCACTTCTCACTGTACTGACTCCTGGCACTTCCCCCACTTCTCACTGTGGTATGCCACCTCTCTCGATCTATACTACCAAGTGACTGCCTTATTCAGGTCTTACGCTTTTGGTTAGTCTAAAACACTTAGCCGTCTATCCCCCGCAACCGTCTGCCTTATTCAGATCTTATGAACGTATGTACGAGGAGAAACAGGCTAAGGTTTCACAACTCTGTCACCAGAGAGGTCTCAAAGGTCCTGCAATACAATTAGTATTATCCCAATGCAGTCTTAGCACTTTGGCAATTTCAGACTACTTGTATGATTGTAAAATTAATATTTTTTAGTGTTTAAGAATTAAGTGGAAACGTAGGTCTAACGTTTATACGAAACTAAACCTCACCCATTTCCGTTTCAATACATTAGGGAGACATTTGCAATATATATACCTTAGGTAGACATATGCAATATATACCTTAAGGAGACGTATGCAATGCAGGTTTATACACCTTAAGAAGACTGTATATATATACAAGTATGGATACATTCAACCTTAGGGAACCCAAGTTATTTTCCTATCAAAATATACCGATTTCGCCCAAAAATAACTTGCATTTTTAAATATCAAGATTTGTAGACGTTATGTATAGAAACAAATAATTCTTATACTATAATATTTTATATATACCAACGCCTCTCCATCCATCCTCCCCCTTTCTCTTTTTCTGGTAACATTTTTTAACAGCATAACTTGTACATGTAAATTTTTTTGGCTTTGATCTGTTGTAGTAGCAACCTATAGTAAACTTTAATTTTAGATAAAAACTTTAAACCTTTAATTAAAGGTGTAATCTATTAATGACTATATTATTTAAGATAAAATTTGTAAGTCAATTATCACCTGTTTTTTAATCCATGCACTGACTATTAGCATTTAATTTTAGACCACTTTCCATGTCTGCGCCAAGTAGTCAATTCTTCATTTCATTTGTCTAATGTTAGATAACCTCAATTGCGTTAACATGGTCGATATAAACGCACTTTGAAAAGAAAATTTATTTTTCAAAGTGAGTTAGCTTGGTCCCAAATTTAACGCACTTTGAATTTTTTTTTTTCAAAGTGCGTAAATTTTCAAAGTGCGTTATAACAGTGTGTCCACGGATTACGCCAATATTTAGTCGGGCTTAATTTGCGTTTTCGTACAAACAATATCCTCAGTCTCAGGACTAAGTACTTGACACCGCTGCATGAATTTTTGGGGACATTATAGAAAACATGCATCTTAAATCTACTTATATTAAAATATTAACGACTTGTAACATGCCATCTGATTAAACTCTAAAAAGAAATGTTTTTGTAAATGTTTTTTTCACACACACACACACACTCTCTCCCTCCCCCACCCCCAATGTCACCCCTTGGATTTGATACTGGAAAAGAGAGAGAACTCGTTACAATATTGTATAAGTAACTCGGCATACATAATGGACGAATCAACTAAATTATTAAGAATCATTAAAATAATACAAAATATGCATCATCATGAAAAATCACAGATTTTTCCATTACATGTACAGTGTACCTTGTATGCCATACTATTTGCTCCATAGGCGTCGTCACAGGGGGCAGCGGGGGCACAAGCCCCCCCCCCCCCTCCCCACTTTCAGGTCGGAGGGGGGCAAGAGTATGTCTGTGCCCCCCCCTAACTTTTTAATGCGGAACAAAATCACAACACTACGTCTACTAAAGGAAATGTTCATTGAAGGGATAGTTGCCCCCTCCCTACTTGTTGACCCTAGTATAGTTATATCAAGGAATTGTGAAAAAAAATGGAATTGAAAGTACCCTGCCTTTAAAAAAATATTGGCCATTACCCCCCCCCCCCCCCCCCACACACACACACACATCACTACCACCACCACCACCACGAAGTAGGATTTTCGAGTTTGAGGAACTTTCATTTTTTTCTTTCTTACTCTTTTTTTTATTTATTTATAAATTTTTTTCTTTTTGCTTTTCAAAGAATTTCTGGAGTTGAGCCCTCCCCCCACTTTTAAGTTTGTGTCTACGCCTCTGATTTGTTCCTGATAAATTGTAGCATTTATTTTTCTAAAATGTGGAATCTTTTTAATTTTTCCGATAAAAAAAGGCAAGTGCCATCGGCATTCATTTTGAACCTTTCAGAAATCTATCATTCATTGTTTAAACAATAGTATAAAAGTAAAGATTCTCCAACGCTGATACTTAGAATCTTTCGAGTGACTAAATTTGCTGCCTCTAGTCCATAAAGTAAAATCATCTCTAATTTGTAAAAACAAAAATTTTTACAAGCATATTTAATTTATTATCAACTGGAATCTTTTCTCTTCTTTTGAACGCTAACAACCTTTTCTGCACGTAAGAGTGGTTCCTTGCGTTTTCTTTTCAAAGGTGAGGGGGACATAGTCATCAGTAAACAAAACTTCCATCCGAAAAACTTGTTGAAAAATTAAAAATTGTCATTTCCTTTCCAAAATCTAAAAATCTTATTGGGATGTCCTTCCCTTCATTTCCAATATAAACTTTATAACTATGGTTCTTCCTACCAACGTACTAAACTGTTTAACAGGGTCCTAGGTAATTTTCATTCCTCGCCTACTATACACTTGAATTGTACTTCAATAATTAAACCTCCCTGGCCACACTCTATAGATTCATGCGTCTAAACGTGAAGCAAACAGGTAATTAAGATTTGGAGTTTTCGAGCACGATATATACATGTACATGTATAATTATATTTTTAAGAGGCCCACTTCGTTTTACGATTTGTTGAAAAATGTAACACCCCCCCCCAAAAAAAAGTCCGTTTTTAATAGGTTTCTTTCTAGTGAATGCCTCATCATAAATAAAATATACAATTAAATGCGTATAAATGCAGGATTGTCAAAATTAAAGATACAGTATTAAATTGAATCCCAAATAAGGCAATCATTTATGAAGAAATTTAGAGTATGTCAACTATCTCCCCGGTTGGGTGTACCCCCCTTCCCAATTTCCACTCCCCAAAATCTTCATAGTTAAATTAAACTCATGCCTACCAATGAGTAGACATATTTTGGCCAAACTTAAGCATGTTAACTGTATACAATGGCTTTGCGCTACGTGAACGACTAGGCGTACGATCTTTGATGAAACGGGCCACAGACCCTTGATTTTAAGACCCCCAAAAAAACCCCTGAGTTCTGTATCTGAATTTAAAAATAACAATCTAACTTTATAATTTAAGGTATAATGCCCCTCTGCTAGTAGACATTTTCGGTTGGGTGAACTTCTACAGCTGTTATCGACTACGGATAAAGAAGTGTGGAAATCATGTTGTGCCAAAATGAAATCACTAATACAAACATGTGATATACATGTAATCTAAATCAATCAAAATGATTATTAGATATACATTCGAATCTGCATTTTTAAACAAAAAGAGTTCAAAACAATAAAAAGAATTCCACACAATATCATGTTACACCTGCGCAAAATACCAAATGCAAAACTTTAATACTATTCAGGCAAAAAGCAAGGGGGACTTTTTAAAGTTTTTCTCAACATTACTGTTACTATTGAAAATGTTCATTGAAATGCTGGTTGCCTCTTTTAACTACATTTATAGTATATCAAGGAAATCTAGTATTGTATGCCAAAAAAGAATTGCCACTGTAAGAAGTTGGCTTTGAAAAAAAAAATGGCTCTACCCCCACCTCCACCCCATCCCTCTTCCCAAAACAAAAAAAGTATTTTTGAATTTGGGCAATTTTCCTTTTGGGGTGGGGTTTCTCCGGTTGGCCTTCCTCTTCTAAAAACGATGCTATGTCACTGCTACTAATTGATAACATATACTCATTATATATGAACCACAGTATTTCTGACCTCTTGAAAATACATGTAATATAACTTTTATTAGTAATCTTGCAAGTAGGTTAGCAACATTAGCTCGGGCTAGTTCGAAAGGGAAATTATGAGTTTGGCTCTAAATAATCTGTGGTATAAATCTTGGTTTCAAATTCTCCATCAGAAGTTTGAAGTCGAAAACATTCTCAAAATGTGGATTATAAAACTTACGATAAATAAACACGTGTGATGCTGAAAGCTGGTGTGAGCTTTACTACGATAAATAAAATACTGGGAACAAATTCCAAAAAAAATTTCGATGTGTTAGGAATGAATTTTAACAATGACATATGAAATTCATGGTTTTATGAATCTTACGGGGGGCAGTGGAGCTTCCCTCCTTATATAATCATGCAACTTATAATAATTAACTAAAAAATAAAGAAAAAAAATATGTATCTGCCCCCTACATCAGCACATCTTGGCTTGTGAAGGAACAGAAACGTAGCATCAGCGGGCAAAATGTTAAAAAATAAACGTTATACTCTTGAACATGTTGAAAATGTTCCTTGAACACTGCCCGGTCCCCAACTTCCCCAATTTTTGTTGCAGCATAGTTACATAATCTAAATAGGGTAATGTTGTAGTTCAGATCAGATCAGGACAAAGTTTACCGAGGTGTGTGTGTGTGTGGTAGGGGGGGGGGCTTGAATTTTAACCTCCAGTGGATCATGAATTAGACAAACTAGAATCTACACTACCTGAAGATAATTCCAAACTAGATATCATTGAGATGGTGGCCATCTTAAAGGGCCCCACGTTCAACATTGAACATGAAAATGTAAGGTAGTTTAAAAGGGTTTATTTTGAAGAGGAACATTTGTGTAAAACAGTTAAAGCCATTTAGTACGACTTCAATGATATTGCGAATTTACAGATATTTATAGAAGTTATCCTGTATCCCCAGTTATATAAATGTACTGGAAGAAGATGGGCGCATTTGGCGGGTGATCTGCAGGAATCATTTGTACGAAACATTTATGGTTTAAGGTTCATTGATACTCTGATAAGTGAGATAACTCTATAGATAAGAAAGATAACTTTCTCCAGGAATTTTGTCATGAAATTCAGTGAATTGTCATGGCAGCGTTTACAGATCTCTATCATAAGGACCATTTTATTGTTAACTCAAGCAAACCTAACCTATTGTTCAGAGGTTGATTTCTAGTTCTATTGCTAGTATATTTAAAAATTATTTTTAATAGTTAACCTAAAACAATAATATTCAGTTACTTTAAACGGTGTAAATTGAAAAAAAATCTATCTCTAAACGTGTAATTAAGCCTTTTAATTGTACAGAAATAGCAGCCGCAGAATTGTTTATAAAGATTTACTTAATATTTTATTTCATTAAAAAAGAATTTCAAGGGCGATAATGGAACGATAACTCTTGTTTATGGATGCATTTTATTTTACATGCACAGAAAACAATTTGATATTCTGATTTAAAAAGCATCGCTCCAGTATCTTTTCTAAAGGTAATTAGATAGGTATGAAAGTAAATATTATTTTTACATATACCTCATATTTCTAATTCAATTATGAGATTACAAAATTTGAATTTTCCAATGGCCATATCAAATTTTCTTCAATCATGATTTGACATATAATTCATTTCTGAATAAGTAAGCAACGCTTCATACTTCAAACTATTTTTCATTTGAATTGAATGTTATAGTTGTTGCTTAAAATCAATGTTTGGAATTTTAAAAAAAATCGTGAAATGTGGAGCAGAGGGATATTGTCCCTTAAATGTCCATGATTTGGTTGGCTGAACATACCTGGTCAGATTTTACAAACACGTCCATGGGTTTTTTTCATTTAGTTTGAAAGACATTGTGAAATTGTAACATTTATGTTCATTTTTTTATGGGAGGTACTATTAACATAGTAATTTTTCACAAAAAAACCTAAAATATATTTAATGCATGGATGCATGATACGTGTACATGTACATTATAAAATAGAAGATTAGATTTGATTTCGCTTGAGAACCAAACGGAACCAAAATTAATCTAATTCAAAATTGTTATACTTCAGTACATTAAACGAAACTGACAAAAAAATTGGTTGCTTGCCTGAATAAAGAAAAATTAACGCCCCATGCCAGGCTCGAACCAAAAACTTTTCGCTTCGAGTGCACTGAACAGGTAGCTTAACTTTCTGAGCTATCACCGCTGCACATTTACAAGTGATTTTAAAAGGACAAAGACGCACTACATTGATACATTTGGATTTTTCTGGGAAAAGTTCATTTTTCGTGGTCTCTGGGCCTTCTCTCCATTTTTTAAAAAAATGTAATAGTTTCTTTGAATTAAAATACACACATATAACGTTTCAAATTCATGGAGAAAAGACCCAGACATAGAAAATTTTTACAAAAATGTGGTTCAAAACGTACAATTTTGTGAAGTAATAGCCAGAATGGGCCAAGCAATGGGCCAAGCAAAAAGATCTTGACCTTTGACCTAGAAACGTGGTTCAAGGTCACTGCATATAGGTTACCAAAAGGCACTCTGTGGGTGAAGTTTGAGCCAGATTGGGCCAAGGAGAGAGAATATATGCTCCAGACAAGGATTTTCATAAAATTCTCCTATGAACTTGACCTTTGACCTAGAAACATGATTCAAGGCCACTAAACACTGGTTACCTAAAGGCACTCTGTGGGTAAAGTATGAGCCAGATTGGGCCAAGGAGAGAGAAGATATGCTCCGGACAAGATATCTTAGACAGATGGTTGTACAGCCGGACGGACGGATGGACGGACAGCTAGAAGGAAGGACGGACAGATAGACTGATCACTATAGGGTGCCCGCCAAGCGGGGCCCTAATAATTATTACTTACCATGGCCTTGAAGTACTTGAAAAGAAAATTTTAAAAGGTTTCCCTATTTATTTCTATGTAAAACTCTGATCTGCCATTTTGGCCCCACCCTACCCCCTGGGGGTCATGATTTGACCAAATTTTAATCTACACTTTCTGAGATTTCTGAGATTATTTCCACATGAGTTTCATCTTTCCTGACACAATAATTCGCGATGAATTGTCTTACCAGAATTTAATATTAATGAGGTCCACTAGTATTCAGTCAAAATAATCAAATCTGACCTTTGTTACCAATAATGATTTCTATTTTCTATTGCCAATACTTTTATTTATTATTTATAATAGTTAACCTATGACAGTACTCATGCAGTTCTATTAACTGTTTAAATCGAGATACACACAATTCTATTTTTACAGGAATTATAAATACAGACTGTTTAAAATCAATTAATATTTTTTCTTGTAGATTACTTTGATTGTATTTTACGAGCACAGAAAAAAATGTGATATTCTGCTTTAAAAATAATATCATCATTTATCATGATTTATATACATGTACAAGTTAAATAGGTATTAAAGAAAATATTATTTTCATACATGTATATCTCATATTTTTATGATCCCCCAGTGTGCCCCCATCCTTTAACCCCCAGGAATCATGATTTGAACAAACACATATACATTAACAGTGGTTGCTTCCATATAATTATGACCAATCATGGGTTTGTTGTTCTTGAGAAAAAAAAAATTTTCTCATGCATTCCTATGCTAAACTTTGACCCACCATTGTGGCCCCATCCTGCTCCTCGGGATTATGATTTGAACAAACTTGAAACATTAAATGAGTTTCAACTTTCCAGTCCAGTGATTCTTGAGAAGAAGATTTTTTAAATTTTTTCCTCTAGCTGTATTCGATTCCTATATTAAACTTTGATCAGCCATTGTGGCCCCACTCTACCCCCAGAGGTCATATACACTACATGAGGATGCTTACACATGAGTTTCAGTTTTCCTGGTCCAGTGATTCTAGAAAAGAAGATTTTCAAAAGATGCCATTAATTTTTCTTTAATTCACATTTATTATCTCCCCTTGGAGGAAGGCCTGGCTATTGATTTGAAATAATTGAATCTTATTTGCCCAAGAATAACTTTGTGCTAAGTTTGTTCAAAATTAACCCAATGGTTCTTAAGAAGAAGATGAAATGTGAAAAATTTACAACAATGACAACAACAACAGAAGATGACGGACAAATTTTGATTAGAAAAGCTCAATTGAGCCTTCTGCTCAGGTGAGCTAAAAAGTGATGAAATTTAGAGCAGTGGGATAGATCACCTTAAAGAATTTCTTTTTTTTAACTTATAAAAAAACTCTTTGGTGGAGGCTCAGGGCAGCATATTCCTCCTTTAGCACCAGCATCAGCAAACTAAATTATCATAAGATTTGGATACATGTATGTATGATGTATATTGCAGAACAAGTAAATTTGAAGAATTTTGTACATTAAATGCAAAATATGAAATAACAAAAATAAAGTAATTTCTTTAAAAAAAAATCAATAAATTGTGCAAATTCATGAGAAATTTTAAATTAGATGAATTTCCAATATTTCCATTAATATGTACATGTAGCAAATGATTTAGATAATATACTTTGCCATTTTAAGCCCTGGGTGGGAATTGAACCCACATACCAAAGAACAATTTTATATTGCAGTGATTATCACAAGCACTTAAGATCACCTTTTCTGTCCATCTAATATAGATGTTAACAATTTTTCCTCAATGGTAGGACAACAATCTCAACTTTTGTGAAAAAGAAAATTAATGAAATATAATATAAAGAATATTAGACTTAAAGAGAAAGAAGATATGCTCCGGACAAGAGATCTAAGATGGACGAACAGACGGACTGATCACTCTAGGGTGCCCACAGAGCGGGGCCCTAATACGTTCTATTTCCACTATGGAGGAGTTATAGTTCTTAGTGCGCTCTTTTGTGAAAAAGTCAGAGAGTGTACAAATCTCGCAGAATTTCTGGGACAAACGTAACATAAACATGTAAACAACACATTTAATGTTGATGAACAAATCCTAACAAAATGCATATGAAATATTTTATTGTTGTGGACTTTATTTAAATGAAGAGTAGAGATGACGAGGATATTGATTTACATCTTTTGGTGATCGTATAGCTGTATCTATTTTTCTTAATGGTACATTTTAAGTCAATATACATACCTCGGAAATGTCTGATTTTTCAGTAATAGACGATAGAGTTAGTGTTTTGGCTCTTTTTCACATGTCTTTTAGTTCTTTTATTCTTAGTTAGAAAGACAAATGCACTTAACATTTAAAATTGGATTGATACTGACATGTTTTGTATAATCCGCAATGCCATGCTGTCCCAGTCAGACGACCAAACGCGCCTCTAATTCTGAAGAGTACACTAATGGAAATACAACATATTATTATACATATCCTTTGGTCATTAATAATCTTTCAGTGAAATGCGGATACATGCAATGTCTCTCTATTACAAAATTACAGACCTGTTTTAAATTTACTATTATCAGTGCCCTTGAACTTGCCCAAATGACCTCTGCCAAGGTCATGACTCACCTTGAGGTCATAAACAACTTTTAGAAATATGAGCTTCCAATGATACTCAATTACAAAATTTGAACTTGTCAGAAATACCTTGGATTAAGGTCATGACATACCCTATGATCATAAATAATCTCTATATCAAGTAAGAGATTTTTCTATGCCAGTTGGCTTGAAATAGCCAGAATAGCCTTATTTATATAATATAAATTTCACAAAATAAAAAAAATACTAAGGAGCTTATCTTTATATTTTTCAGGAAATTGTTTTGGACACTGCAGTGCAAAATCAAAATATAGATAAATGATACCATATTTGGTTTGAATGTAGTAAACTGAACATCTTAATCAAGATAATCTCAATCTAATACCTTATCATCTATGTATGGTATATTATAAGGAATTTTTTTCAAGTCTAAACAAATAATATTCCAAGAAAATGAAACCCATATACTGTATTAACCATTAAGTTTGAAGTGTTATCTTGTAAAAAAAAAATCACCATTTGTTATCTAAATCCAGTTAACAAACTTTATTATAAAAGGAACTAAATTTAAGTCAGAGAAGTGTTTCACATTTCAGCGATATTTCTTGAAAAAAAAGTGAAAACAAGAAATCTGTGAGCCAATGCTCACTAGTAATACGCCTGCTCTAATGTAAATAAGCACTATCATGTTAATATACGAGTCATTTTCAAAATTTGTCCAAATTCCACCAACAGAATTTTGCAAAAATAAATGTGGCGATCTAAACTTTTTAAAGTTTTATTTTAGCATTCAAACATCATAGATGCATAAACAATGTTAAAGAACAAAGAATTCTATTAATATATACTAAAAAAAAACATTATATGTACATGGACCCAACAATAAATGTCCACGGTGTTACTTACTTAAAAGTCATAGTAAAATCTTGATTTAAAAAAAAATAAGGTTTTTGGAATAACAATCTCAATGTTATGATAAAATTATTCTATTGAATCAAACTGAAGTTTCATAACAGAAAATTATCAGATAAAGTATAGCTGGAAGTTGTAAGTGTTGGAACTTTTGTCTATATCTTACACGTTTACTTAAGGCATACATCATTTACCTCAGCACAAAATACTTGCTTTGCAAATAAACTTAGTATTAGAAAACGACAGTATTGTGTTGCAAGTTTCGATAAAATTGTATAAAGATTTAGAACATAAATATAGAAAAAATGTGTTGGTAACACCAAGGATATTTGCATAACACAAAGGACATAAAGGTTACACTAAGGATATTTTGTGTAATACTTAGAAAGAAATAATAAAGTTGTTCTCCTTCCTTCCGAAAAGGATAGTAATGAAATTACCCTAGAGGTGAGTATAAGAGTATATGGTTTTAACATAAAAAATTGGTGGGGATTTCTTTCATTATACATTTTGAGTCTGACTAGTAACACCAAGGATAAAACAGTAACGACATAGACATAACTATCCAATCATAAGATATATGACAGTAGAAAAATGAAATCAAATTGTTATGCCCGAATAATAAATAATTACTATCACATGACTTTGAATCATTGATCAGTACTTGTTAGTGTATTTACATATCTAAGCAGAAGCTGTAACACCAATGACAAACCAGAAGTCTCTGTCGAGACTGAAGCTCTACTGGTTTGTTCTTATAGCAATGGAAGGGAAAAGTTCTTAAGCAGTTGGGAATTAAAACTTTACCACAGAAATAAAAAGAATAATGATCCTTGATTAAGTCTCTTTATGTTCTTAGTATAGTCTACTTGCATGCCACATTATATTATAATCAGACTTAAACTGCAGGAGGAGTAGCATTTTTAAAGAATTTCATAGAAATTTCTATTTTTAGTAACAATGGCAACATCGTTCATCAAAATCAAAAACCGATATACAGAATTATGTATCTTAATGTAGTCTACTTGTGTGCCAAGTAATATTGAAATCAGACCAAAACTGTAGGAGAAGCAGCATTTTGAAAGAATTTTACAGAAATTTCTATTTTTAGCAACAACGGCAACACTGTTCATCGAAATCAAAAACCGATACACAGAATTATGTATCTTATACCCTATTCATACGACGAAAATTTGCTTATGTGTGCAAATTTACATATGAGTAAATATACACACGTAAGTAAAAGTTAATTTGCTATGCGTTCGGAAGAGATTTATGTACTGTAAGTAAATCCTTATATTTTCATGCTAAATAAGGAGATCCTCAGTTTCAGAATTGTGGATTTTTATATAAAAAAAATTTAATATTATTTGGGTATTAGACTTTTGAATGTTCCTCAAAGAAAGAAGGGGAAAATCCGATCCATTTATTTTTTTGGTATGAAAAAAACTTAAGGGGAAAATTTACACACGAAAAAAAGGAAAATTAATTAAAATCATTGTTTAAAATTGGAAAATGCTTTGGCCTCGGTCCTTAAACTATAGAAGAGCCGTTGGGTGGTAAGAAAATTTCTCAAGATGGCTGTCGCCATCTACTGAATGACAAATATATGAATAGGAAATAAACAAGAATCCCCCAGAAATTCATGGTGGGATCCGGTGTTAAGGATCAAGAATGCTTAAAAATGCTTATTTACAACAGGGATGTTGAAATTCCTGTAGTATCAATTTATATGTCAGTAGCTTGCCTTGGTTTAAAAACAAAGAAAGATAGAAGAAAGTCAATTTGTAATCGGACCCGGGCGATTGATGTAATGCCTATTCCTATCATAGCTCCGGAGCATTCCCATGAAGACTACTTGAATTGTAAGGGGACTATTTATTGATCATGCAGGGCACATGTTTGCGCGACCACAACTATATTTTTTTTTAATTTAGAGGCATAAACATAGGGTTGCCATAAAGGGTACAAGATACACACGTTTTTTGCAAATTCAAATTTATATCAGAGGACACTGTAGATATAGTGTGGATCCTTGTTTTCAGAGTTGAAAAGGCAATTTGTGCATGGAAAGAACTATGTAAGAACAACCCGGCGTATTCTTTAAAGACTTTAAAGCAATACTCTATCAAAACTCAAATTACTTTCAGCTGTCTTTGAAGTACAGCAAAGGTGACCAGAAAAATCCAGTTTTTTTTTTAAGTTTTGCTTTCTAGCCAACAGACTGATACTAATATAGAGACAACAATGCATAAGAACAACCGAAACAACACTTAAACTGGAGATTTATGCAATAAACAAACAAAATACATACATAAGTAAATTTGCTGCGTGTTCATACGACAAAATTTACACACTTAAACTAATAATTTGCGACAACATGTATGCAAAAGTTAATTTGCACCTAGTCCTGACTAGGTGTAAATTTACTCAACTGTGCAGAATTTACATGTGAGCAAATCAGTTCATACGACAAAAATTGCACACTTGAGTAAATTTACATATAAGTAAAATATACTGAGGTATGCAAATCATGTCGTATGAATGGGGTTTTAGTGTGGTCTACTTGTGTGCAAAGTTATATTGAAATCAGACCAAAATGTAGAAGGAGTAGTATTTTGAAAGAATTTCACAGAAATTTCTATTTTTAGTAACCACGGCAACAACGTTCATCGTAATCAAAAACCGATATACAGAATTATTTTACTTTGTGTAGTCTACTTGTATGCCAAGTTATATTGAAATCAGACCAAAACTGTAGGAGGAGTAGCATTTTGAAAGAATTTCACAGAAATTTCTATTTTTAGTAACAACGGCAACACCGTTCATCGAAATCAGAAACCGATACACAGAATTATGTATCTTAGTGTTGTCTACTTGTGTGGCCAAGTTATATTGAAATCAGACCAAAACTGTAGGAGGAGTAGCATTTTGAAAGAATTTCACAGAAATTTCTATTTTTAGTAACAACGGCAGCACCGTTCATCGAAATCAGAAACCGATACACAGAGTTATGTATCTTAGTGTGGTCTACTTGTGTGCCAAGTAATATTGAAATCAGACCAAAACTGTAGGAGAAGTAGCATTTTGAAAGAATTTTACAGAAATTTCTATTTTTAGCAACAACGGCAACACCGTTCATCGAAATCAAAAACCGATACACAGAATTATGTATCTTAGTGTGGTCTACTTGTGTGCTAAGTTATATTGAAATCAGACCAAAAATGTAGAAGGAGTAGTATTTTGAAAGAATTTCACAGAAATTTCTATTTTTAGTAACCACGGCAACAACGTTCATCGTAATCAAAAACCGATACACAGAATTATGTATCTTAGTGTAGTCGACTTGTATGCCAAGTTATATTGAAATCAGACCAAAACTGTAGGAGGAGTAGCATTTTGAAAGAATTTCATAGAAATTTCTATTTTTAGTAACAACGGCAACACCGTTCATCGAAATCAGAAACCGATACACAGAATTATGTATCTTAGTGTAGTCTACTTGTGTGCCAAGTTATATTGAAATCAGACCAAAACTGTAGGAGGAGTAGCATTTTGAAAGATTGTTTACAGACAGACGGACAGACAGACAGACGGACAGACAGACGGACGGACGACGGACGCATTACTATCGCATAAGCTCTTCTGGTCTCTGACCAGTAGAGCTAAAAATAACACAAAGGACACCTTTAAAAGATCCAAAGGTTTACATAGATGAGTCTATGATCAGCTAGAACTAATTTTTAATGAAGAAATAATTGTGAAACTAGAACATGTATATGTTTTTGTAAATGACCAGATTTCAAACATATAGAATGCATTAATCTTTTTTATGGATTTTACATTTTCATTTCATTTATCTACAGCTAGCCTCTTTCCACAATGAGTTCTCTACATAATACACATCTACAAGATATGATGGTGACAATATTATTAAAACATTAGCAATGCTATACCATCTTTAATCTTTTACAGTTTTTGGCCTGTTAAAAAGGAACGTGATTTTCGGTTCTATCTAACCCTGTGCATACATTTAAGTTCATTTTTTCTGTATCTTTATCCAGTCTCTCTTCCAAAGGATCTGATTTCTCTTCATCTGTAGTCTGATGTTCATTATATTGACTCCAATTCTTTCTCTTCCAGGGTGTCAGTCTTTTCAGTTTCTTTAGTCGGATTTCCTATCAGGGACTCTTGACTTTTTTTAATCTGTACTCTTTTTCATTTTTTTCATTGATATTTTTCTGCCCTTTTTGCTCTTGTATCCACTGATCATTTGCCAAACTTTCATTGACAGTTCTTCAGGGTAACAATCCAACAAAGTGGCTTGAAATGTAGTGGTCTGCCACCATATCTGGCCTTGTTGTTGTCCAATGCTGCCTCGACTATATAATCTTCACCACCACTTTCCAAAAGCTTATGTACATCCAGGGTTAAAAACTTCTTTCAGCACCAACTTTTACAGGATATAGAACACAGTCATGAGGGATTTCAGTTGGACAAATCTGAAGAACATCCTCAACTAAATGCAAAACTGTATTCTATGGTAATGACTGGTACATTGTCTCCTTAAAAACATCTTTTGAAATCCTTTTAGAACAGGAATGAACAATT